>NW_026571175.1:34965028-35002528 GCF_026225935.1 Boleophthalmus pectinirostris
CAACAGACCGCCGACCGAACGAGACCGCCGATAGAACAACAGACCGCCGACACAGACCGCCGATAGACCGCACGAACCGCCGACAGACCGCCGACAGACCGCCGACAGAACAGACCGCCGATAGACCACGAACAGACCGCCGACAGACCGCCGACAGACCGCCGACAGACCGCCGACCGAGACCGACAGAGACCGCCGACAGACCGCCGACAGACCGCCGACACCAGACCGCCGACAGACCGCCGAACAGACCGCCGACAGACCGCCGACAGACCGACCGCCGACACAGACCGACAGACCGCCGACAGACCGCCGACAGACCGCCGACAGACCGCCGACAGACCGCCGACCGACCGCCAGACCGAACAGACCGCCGACAGACCGCCGACAGACCGCAGACCGCCGACAGACCGCCGACAGACCGCGACAGACCGCGACAGACCGAGACCGCCGACAGACCGCCGACAGACCCGCCGACAGACAGACGCCGACAGACCGCCGACAGACCGCCGATAGACCACGAACAGACCGCCGACCGCCGACAGACCGCCGACACCGATAGACCGCCGATAGACCACGAACAGACCGCCGACAGACCGCCGATAGACACGAACAGACGCCGACAGACCGCCGACAGACCGCCGACAGACCGCCGACAGACCGCCGACAGACACAGACCGCCGACAGACCGCCGATAGACCACGAACAGACCGCCGACAGACCGCCGACAGACCGCCATGGTAAAATCAGCACATTTTCGAGTCGTTCCTTTAAAGGTTGCATAGAGGATTTTTTTAAGGGAAGAGAAATACAGCGACCGTCCTTTTTCAAATGTTGTGCACGCGTGACACCGCCTTCCTCCTCCACAGCCTCGGTAGAAACACCTCCTCCCGCCTCTTTACTCTCGATAATAATAATAATGATAATTTAGCGACCGACGCATCAGTTTTTAGACCCTTTTTAGACAAACTTTGCGTGAATTGCGAGGAAGCGACAGTTTGAAAAAGCCTCTAAGAACCGCTGCATAAACCACGTAATCCCCGCGCGCCGACGAGTCTGTTACACTAGAAACGTAGGGAGTTTGATGGACAACCTAACAGCCAATAGAAAATGAGGGAGCCTTGTTTTCTATTGGCTGATGTTTATCTGGCCTCACTACATCCACAATTGATAGATTTTCTTTTTCTTTTTTTTTTTTGGTCATCATAATTACAAAACTGCTGCGTCTCTATAATGGTATTTTAAACTTTCACTGACAATTTGAAACAAAAAAAAAAATCCTCCATACAACCTTTAATTTTGTATTAAGACACAAGCCGGGGCGTCTTAGTTATGAGATGGTGTCTGGACTTTTTTTTTTTTTTTTTAGGGGGCTTTTTAGGGGGTGTGGTGGGTTATTTAGGGGGGGCATCAATCCATCCATTTTCTTCCGCTTATCTGGGGCCGGGTCGCGGGGGCATCAGTCTAAACAGGGACTCCTAGACTTCCTTCACCCCAGACACTTCCTCCAGATCCACCAGAGGGACCCCAAGGCGTTCCCAGGCCAGCCCAGAGACATAGTCCCTCCAGCGTGTCCTGGGTCTTCCCCGGGGCCTCCTCCCGGTGGGACATGCCCGCAGCACCCCCCATATTTCGGACACTTGCTGCCATAAATCAGGGAATTTACAGTGTTGGGAAGGTGACTTTTAAAATGTAATCCCCTACAGATTACAGATTACACACACCAAAATGTAGTTTGTAACATAATCCATTAAATTACTGAAAGTGAGTAATGTAATCTGAATACTTTGGATTACTTGATTTACTGTAGAGAAAAAAAGACGAGGAAATCTTCACATAAGATGTTTTGTCTGATAAAAGAAAATAAAAAATCCAGATTTTACTGAACCAAATTAAAAATATTATTGATAGAAGAGGAGACACGGTCCACACAGCATAGTCCTGTTAAATCCTGTTTTAGTCCTGATTTAGTCCTATTTTAGTCCTGGTTTTAGTCCTGGTTTTAGACTTGGTTTTAGACCTGCTTTAATCCTGGTTTAGTCCTGGTTTAGACCTGGTTTTAGACCTGGTTTTAGTCCTGGTTTAGTGTCTGGCAATGAGTGGAATTACCGGGAAAAAAAAGGGATTTAGCCCAAAAAGTGAAAACAGTAAAAATCCCTCTGTGTAATCCATTTATTTCAACAAAGTAACTGTAATCCAATTACCACTCACTGAAACAGTAACTGTAACTGAATACAGTTACTCATCATTTGTACTCTGATTACATAACTCAGGTACATGTAATCTGTTACTCCCCAACACTGGGAATTTATGACCTGACAAACCATGTTACTAGAATGTGAGCTACCGTCGTCAGGACCGTCAATATTTTCTATAAATATTTGCTCTTGTATCTGTGTATCTGACCCAAACTGCACTCACACGACTCCACCTGCGGGGAAACAACTCTTTATAGAGAAACAAGTAATGTTGTTTACAAAGTAAGCCATGTTTTTTATATAAATACAGATTCAACTTTTTAGTTCAATTTCCTTTTTCAGGTTGTCAAAATTATTGGAAATCAGATACTAATCAATGTATGGATGAAACGATACAAATCTCACGATACGATACAGATACAAATCAATACTAAGACGAGTTCATGGGGTTCTGGAGGTGCTCTTTAAAAGATACTGTACAATAAAATTTGAATATAATGTCTTTTGGAGACTTAGTTTTGTTGCACCTCTCAAAAGAAAACTGATACTTAGTTTGGAAAAATGCTATAACACGGTCGCCTTTCGCGGTCTCGCCGTTTTGCAGATTTTTTGTGCAATTTTACTTTTTTTTTTTTTTTTGTATTGTGTTCCTCCCCCTGCGTCCTGATTGGATAAGGGACTGTAGATCATTGTCAATCACTCTCCTCCGCGCATCAGTGTGATTCTGAAGTGCTGTATTTTTGCGAGTTTTCTCCCCGACAAAATCCACAATGTCGACGAAACGTTCTGCACCGACAAAGTCTCCTGCGCTCGCAACCAAAAGACAGAGGAAGGTGTAACCATCGCGCAAAAAGTTGGACTTGTGGACACGCTAAAGGAAGGTAGAAGTTACACAGCTGTAGGGCTTCATTACGGAATAAATGAATCTTGGGTTTGTTACATAAAGAAGGAGGAAAATAACAAAAGGACGACAGCAGCGATAAGTTTTAAGAAGGATGGAAAAAGGGTTGTAACTGTCCTGGGTGAGAAAAGTGAATAAAGTTTGTGGTGAGGGGTTTTACAGCCTTAAAACAGATAGAATAATTGTAAAAAATAAAGTGGACTACTTCACCTACTGAGGTTTATTTTTAGAACGTAACTCCCGCGATAAACGAGGGACACTGTAACTCGAAAATGTCAGGAAACGCCTACAATAAATGACTGGATTGACTTGGTTTATTATTATTTTTAAACTGGAAAGGAGGATTACTTTTAAGATGACGCGAGAGAGTGAGATATTTGAAACTCTCCGATATAAATAGTTGAAGTATCGACAAAAAGACCCGACTTTGTTTGACGTAGTTCTGTCTGTAAACCTACTCCCACTGTTTTGTTTTGTTTTGTTTAGTTGTTTCTGTTTGGATTATGTCTATTTTTAATGTGTGTCAACAAAAATCCAATAAAAGGTGAATGACAAAAAAATAATACTACCATCAAATAAGAAATACAGATTACACAGGATGAAATTTGACCTTTTGAATGATTAAAACCACATGGCAACATAAAGAAATTCCTGTTATTTTGTGTTAAACATGACAACATTGCTTAAAAAAAGACAGATTTTGTGTCCTGAGGCAGCGCTGGCGTGTGGGTTGGGTGGGTGGAGTGGGCTGGGAGTCAGACTGACCGGAGTACTGCCTGTGGGTGGCGCCGTCGCACGTATCCATGGAGACGGTGTCGCTGACGTCACTGATGTAGGAGTCATCGTCCGACACCTGCCGACAAACAGGAAAGGTCACGCACTTACTGTACATGCAGGACTACAGGACTCACTCACTGGAAATCACACTTTAAAGGCGACAGATTATTCTCTATAATATTTGGATCTGTTATATTTGTTTACATCAGAGCTTTAATTCCAAATAAAAATAATCTCATCCTGTATAAAAATAAATTCCGCTTTAAAAAGACCATGTAAACACTTAATTCCTAATGAAAATGATTATTCGGAATTCAACTTAATTCCGAAGTAAGTGGGTGTTTTTTTTTCAAATTTTAACACCGAATTAATTTATTCCTCGATCATATAAACCAGGGGTGTTCACACTTTTTCATCATGTGAGCTACTTACAAAATGACCAAGTCATAATGATCTACCTAATACAAAGCCAAACAAACTGCACTGAAACACTCTGTGCCCCTTTTTTGGACCCTCCCCCACAGTTTGAGAACCTCTTCTTTAAGAGAACTTCCTCTGGCACTTTACACAAAACTGTGAAAAAAGTGAAGGAAGATTTTTAAACCTGTTTTTTAAAGTTCCAAACTGGAGTTACATTCTTTTCTGGTTTTGCAGTGATATTTACCAGCCTCTGCACGTTTACCAAACCAAACTTCAGCCAAATGTGGCAGTAGGTCTGTTCTGTAGATCCGCTCTATGCTGTAGACCTGCTTTGTGCCAACACTGGAACATAAATTTAGACTGGTTTTTGCTTCACGTTTGGTCTTGCTCTTCTAATCAGCCGCACTGTGGGAGGGGCTTGTGTTCGCTGTACGCAGGAAGGAGCGAGAGCGTGAAAAGGCGAGGGGCGGCGTGCTGACGTGAGGCAGGTGGACAGGTAGGATGTTTAGGAAGTTGAACCTGCCCTGTGATGCACGCTGGTACACGAGGGCACACGCTGTCGCAGACGAGCCGTGCATAGGGAGCGTGTGTGTTTGTGATGCGCCGTAGAGTCTCCGCGGGTTTCAAATGAGCGCACAGGCTGCACTGAGACGCCCCACACGCTCCTGCACCCGCTACAAGTTTATTACCAACAGCAGCGGCCGGAATGAAATATGATCACACTTGTTGAGTGTCAGACCTCGAGTGAGAGACGAGACCGAGTCCAAACGCGATCAGAACAAGTATAAGAGCACACAGACACTAATTTTCGCCCATGGATCTGGTTTAGACCTGGTTTAGACTTGGTTTAGGTTTATTTTAGACTTGGTTTAGACTGGTTTAGACCTGGTTTAGACCTGGTTTAGACCTGGTTTAGACCTGGTTTAGACTTGGTTTAGACCTGGTTTAGACCTGGTTTAGACCTGGTTTAGACCTGGTTTACACAGATATAAAGCCACATGGGAATAGAAAAGAAAGTTCTATGATTTAATCTGGAAAATGTCGTTCTATTGTCTAAATCAAATGTGTTTTTTATTATCATCGTGTTATTGGAGTTGGTATCAAAACAGAAACCTACTCTACAGTTCACACAGTTACATGCAGACGTTTTTTGTTTGTTTTTTTATCTCTGACCTCATTTTCCGAAGAGGAGGAGGACAGCAGATACTCCTGAGCGTCGAAGAACTCAGAGATGGAGTCTGGGATGGAGACTCTGCTCTCGTTGGAGGCCTGGTGCACGAGCGAGTGAGGGCTGCCCGCACACTCCTGCACGAGACAAAACAAGACAAAACAAGACACATTTATATATTTATCTCCTATTTTGACGGAACCTTTAACCAACGACAAACGCATTTCTGTATTTCGTTTCATGTTGTTGCGGTAAAGTCCACTCACAGACGCGTAGGCCGTCTTGAGCCCGATGACCTGCGGAGGGGGCGGGGCCTGCAGGTCGATGGTGTGCCTCAGACGCTCCTTCTCCGACGACAGGGAGGTGTACGCCGACTTCAGGTTGGAGTAAACTGCGCGAGACACAAGAGCGCGGTCGTCATGGAAACTGAGAGACCGGCGCCTTTTTTACACGAACAGCAGAACACGACAGAGGAGACGTGGACTTTACAGCTGGTTATATTTCACTAAAACTACTAATGCTAAGAGTTTTTGCAGGATTTTTTGTAGTATTTTTATTTTCGACATAGAGCGGTCACTGGGAGGTTAAGCGATTATACAATAGAGCTTCACAAAAACATAGATACTGCAATAGTGGCTGTTGTTATTAGTATCACAATAAAACAAATGTACAACACAAAGTTCTCCATTTTACTGAATTTAAACGGCCTATAGAGGCTTTGCACCGTCACGTGACCCTATAGCAACGGTAACTACGCCGCCATGACCCCGGGCACGATATGTCACTGACTTCAGCAGCATCGGAGAAACATGGGCAGGTTTTGTTGTGCATTTGGTTGTTCTAGACCAGGGGTGTCAAACTCATTTTGGTCCGGGGGCCGTATCCAACCGACTTTGATCCCAAAGGGGCCGGATCAGAAAACTCATGTCATTTAAACCCCAAAAATAACAATAAGTTCAAATATTTGTGCAGAGAAACACAAATCTATTACAGAAATCTTTTTTTAATTGATGAACTCTTTCTTTTACAAAATATTATAATATTATGAACAACCTGAAAATTTAAGAAAAGTACAATTTCAACACAATGTTTTAACATGAACTTGTATAAATAGGAATAAGTAATTTTTTGTTGTAAAATCCTGCACTCGGCTCCACTTTTCTCATGTTGGACATTTTTCTGATGAGGGTGTCACGGTCAACAGTCAAAACGATCGTCCTTTAAGAGCGTTTGGAAAGAGACAAGTCTTCATTTGTGCTGCTCTGGTGGGAGGGGCCACGTACAGAGACACTGGAGACGCTGCTGTGATCAACACCACAGAAAATTAACAATATTTTTAATAGAAAATATAATTAAAATATTTTAGTAGAAAATCAGCCGAGGGCCAGATTAAAGGTCTTGGAGGGCCGGATCTGGCCCCCGGGCCGCATGTTTGACACCTGTGCTCTAGACGCTCTGAAAGGGATAAAACGATTCATTTCTTCACTGTTCCTCTGGAAATTACTCATCGGGATCAAACAAGGGAATTATCGAAAAAAAGACTTATGGAATTATGTCTAGAGAACATGAATTTCCTATGATTTCCTGTGGCACCATCAAGACACACTCACGTCACTTTCATCAAGATATTTGCTGTTTAAATTGTTTCATAGCTTATTTAATGAGAGAAGCACATTTACTGAACTAAAATGTAAAAAGAAAACATTTGCAGTGTGAGTGGCAGTAGAAACTGTATGTTCCAGTGCACATATAAACATGTCACTCGTCGTAGGACTGATGTTTTCTTTATTGTCTTGTTTATCCACAACTATGTCTTCTAGAATTAATCACTTTTTGCGAACGGCTCTTTCTAACATTTGCGAGGATCTTTTCATGGCCGATTCTTTCGAGGTTCGGCTCACAGATTCTTTGACTCGTGCGGGTTTTCCTGGATAAATTAAGCAAATTTTAGTTCAGATTAATCAAAAATTGTGATAGTTCTGTTTTAGTCCCGGTTTAGATCTGATGTAGTCCTGGTTTAGTCTTAGTTTAGGGAAACTTGGGACATTTCTTGTATAAAACTGGGACAAATCAGTGGTTTTGTATAAATCTGCTGGGACAGGAGACACAGGGTTCAGAACTGGGACTGTCCCGGGTAAACAAGGACGTCTGGTCACACTAAACATAAAGTCTTGCTGGTAAACAACAGCGGCATTTCACACTACGATCACTTTCTCGTGCTTTTGGACACTGTGACTATCTACACTGGGTTTTGCAAAGTACCAGGAGTGTGCAGGGACATTCTGTTCAGAAAAAACACCAGATCTGTTAGCTCTGTGCGTCTGATCTTCTGTTTTGCTCATGTGATTTTGTGAGTTTGACGTCAGACTGCAGCGGTGTTCAGCAAAGATCTATTTCTTGCAGATTCTGCCTTTCGGGACCTGCGCGTGTCCTGAACCTCACCGCACCTGCCGTCAGAGTACACCTGCTGTTATACTGACTGTTGTTGGCGAGTCTGCAGAAGTCCTCCTGGAGTCTGGACACGGGGGTGGGGGAGTCGGGGGACTCGGGGCCGGGCTCCTGGATCTGAGGCTCGCTGGAGGACAGGTTCGGGTTGGACGCGTGGAGACGTGGAGACTTGGAGGAGATACAGCTGGGAACCTGGAGGAGCCGAAGAACAGATCACTACAGACGTGCAAAGAATCGTTTATAGGCTGTGTTCACGTTAGGGATGGGCATGATTAATCGATTAATCGATAATTGATCATTAAGAATTTCATCGATTATGTTAATTTTAATCGACAAATCGAATGTATGTTGCTGTGTGTATCGTGACCAAACAGGTGTGTACATGTGTCTCTGCATCAGAAGGAGCGAGACACAAACAGTGGGTCAGTCTGTAACGAACCGAAGCACAAATGTGGATTTAACGATGATTTGTACAAGAAATTCCACACTTTCCGTTGCGTTCGGGACAAGTGTGAGTCCATGTGCACAGTGTATAAAGCAGCACATATGTTTCTGTGTCCAGCGGAAAAAAGTTGTTCCAGGTGAGAGTCGCTCAATGTGGATGACGAGGCCCCGCCCCCCTCCCCCCGTACGGTGTCCTGGTTTTGACAAACGCAAATCTGGTCACACTAACCTGTATTCACCTGAGTCATGTCTTTTAATCCTACAGAAGTTGAACCACATCAGCGACACAAGAGCTGGAGTTTTATCTTCACTTAGTTTATGCAAATTAGTGATGTGGTTTTAAATTTTGTTTCTGTGAGTTTAGTTTCAGCGCAAAACTGAATTAAACACATTATAATGTCAAACGGGCTGATGTGGCTCTAGAGTCGTTACGGTTTATATGTCGTAAAGTTGAATTTATTTATGCAGATTAGTAGTGCAGATAGTAATAATAATGATGATCATTTTAATATAAAAACGTTAATAGTTAATCGATAATGGATCGTTAATTCTTCCGACAATAGATTCCCTAGTTCACGTTCTACAATTTTATGTTTTTGAAAGATTTGCAAGATTAATCTCAATTTTAAATAAGCTTTGAACAATGGCCCCACTTTCCGATCCCAGAACTTCGCAGCAGTTTCTGTTTCATCTCGATAGGCCCAGTAATAACAGAGACGTGAACCATAAACCAGGTCAGGAAATCTGCAATCTGGCAATGAAACAGCAGATTCCACCAGAGAATTCAGTTAGCGGAACATTCCCAGAGGCACTTAATTTAATTTACACAAGTGGAGTCCTTTCAGAATTTTCCCAGCTCGCGTCAACACAAACACGCACACGTCATTGGCTGACAAAAGCGAAACAAATTCATGGCATTTTAAACAAATAATAATAAAATAAGAGCAGATTTTGACCTGTCTCCGGCTCATTTTAAACCACAGAGATTCTAGAGTGTTGCCAAGTCCCCACTCACCTGTAGGGAGGCTTTGGCTTCTTTGCCGTTGTTTTTAGAGCGCCATCTTCTGGGTCTTTTCTCTTTCTTGGGAATGTCGTACGGAGGAACATTCTGCCCCAAAAACACAAGGATTTAAGGCTTATGTAAATATACTTTTTCCTGGAGAAGATGCTGTACACAGGGAAAAGAAAGCTGCCCCAAGAGGTGTGATTCAGTCTATTTTTGACTGTGCATGGTCGTCTTTATGTAGTTCTGCACTCAAAGCGTCTCTTAAAAGGTCCTACTGTCATTTTTCTGGACTATAAGCTGCAAACTTTTTCTCACACTTTGAACCCTGCAGCTTAAAACAACGGTGATATATGGACGGATTATTTGTTTATGAGTCCGCTGTCTGTGCGGTTCACATGAAGTTACAGCATTAGTTAGTAGGGATGTAAAAAATAACCAAAATATCGTGATATCGTATCGTCAAAATTCTCACAGTAATATCACGAACCATCACAATGTATCGAATTACAAGTCTCTTTTCTTAAATGAAGAGTTATGGTGCAGCAATAACTAAAAAAATGACAGAGGGAACTACATAGACCATGATCCTTTGCTCCGTTTCAGTGCAGACGACAAGAAGAAATAACAGTTCGAACACTTTTAAGTCTTAGTTCTTTGGATTAAGTCTCGTCAAGGCATTTTAAGAGGAAAAAGAAACATATTCACAGTTTTATAAGCCTCTATAAAATATCGCAATAAACATCGTACCGTAAGATGACATCGTGAAAATATCGTACCGAGAGATTTGGATATTGTTACATCCTTAATCATGAGCTTTCCCACAATACTTACACAATAAACACAATACTGGCCTTGAGAAAGCAATGCGTTTCAGTGCATAATGTAAAATCTCCAACATCTCAAAATAATCTTGGTGTGCCTCAAGGCTCGATACTGGGTCCATTGCTGTTTAGCATGTATATTAATGACTTGCCCCAAATTTGTCCATCTAATGTAATTTGTCAAATGTACGCTGATGATGCAGACTTGTATGTTCATTCTAAAAACAAACCGCAAGCTGCACACGATCTGTCAAATGTTATGTCAGAGGAGCAAACTGGCTACAACATTCATAACTACATCTTAATATATCAAAGTCTGTTAGTATGTTTTTCTCAAAAAAAAAACTGGCATGGAAACAGACCCACATGTATTTGTGCTTGGAACAAAACTGAAAATGGTCCATGAAGTGAAGTATCTGGGACCCACAACTATCATTCAAACAACACATCAAAAGAACAGTGAATAAAATCAAATATCATTTATCCCTCCTCAAAAACAGACTTGAAATTGTGTTTTGTTTCATGCACACATGTCTGAGTAACTCTTTATTATTAGCCTGTCTACATCTCCAAAGCTCAAAATGCTCTGGTGCTTCATGTGAGGTCATGAAGTGGTAGTTTTGAAGTTAACAGCTTCTTTTACCTTTAGTTCGGTGGGCAATTCCAGGACTGAAATGAAGTAAAACAGGGGTGTCAAACTCATTTTGGTCCAGGGGCCGTATCCAACCTACTTTGATCCCAAAGTGTCCGGATCAGAAAACTCATGACATATAAACCCCAAAAATAACAATAATTTCAAATATTTGTGCAGAGAAACACAAATCTATTACAGAAATCTTTTTAAACTGATGAACTCTTTCTTATTATAATATTATAATATTATGAACAACCTGAAACTTTAAGAAAAATTCAATTTCAACACAATGTTTTAACATGAACTTGTATGCAAATAAGAATAAGTACATTTTTCTTGGAAAATCCTGCACTCGGCTCCACTTTTCTCATGTTGGACATTTTTCTGATGAGGGTGTCACGGTCAACAGTCAAAACGATCGTCCTTTAAGAGCGTTTGGAAAGAGACAAGTCTTCATTTGTGCTGCTCTGGTGGGAGGGGCCACGTACAGAGACACTGGAGATGATATGATAAACACCACAGAAAATTAACAATATTTTAATAGAAAATATAATTAAAATATTTTAGTAGAAAATCACCCAAGGGCCACATTAAAGGTCTTGGAGGGCCGGATCTGGCCCCCGGGCCTTATGTTTGACACCTGTGATGTAAATGATTCTAGTGAAGATGTGTGGAGTTTAAAAACACAGTGGAGCACTTCTACAAGGTGGGACACAGTGTTTTCAGTTTGAGAGACCAAACTAAGCCTAAATAAATCTGCAGGGTTTGTGTGAATGAAACAAAACACAACTCCAGGTCTGTTTGTGATCAGGAAACAACATTACACACTTTCATACATGAGTGCACGGGGCGAGGTGTGTGAGGTGTCTTGCTCGAGGACACATCATCGGTGAGCTCGGAGTGGGACTCACCTGTAGTGCGGTGATGGCCGGGGCGGAGTAGGTGCGGTGCATGACCTCCATGCTCTTCAGCAGCAGGTTCAGCTCCAGCAGGTAATTCTCCGCCTCCTCCAGGTCTGAGGGACACAGAGACCAGGGCTGAGGGTTAACAGTTAGTTTAAAGGTGCACTGTGTAACTTTTCTGGTGGAGGGTTCGCCACCTGCTTGTTTTTCTATGGGGATGTCATTGCTCTGTCTGGAATGTTCCACAGTGTGACATTAAACAGCTCTACCTTGCATTTATTCAATGACAGGTGGTTTTACAGCTCAAAAATACCTAAAAACGTAGGATTCATCTCTACAAAGATCTGACCTGTAACTTGGTCTGGCAAGCATAAGAAAAAAAAAAAAAGCATAAAAAAGCAGCAAGCGGGAAAAATAAAGAAAGAAACAAGTTATTTGAGCTACATTTTCTACGTTTTTTTTTTTTAGTTTTTTTTTTTTTTTTTTTGCACCAACAACTCCTCCCCCAAAAATAGCCTTTTTTTAAAATTCAAAAATAATAGTTTTTTTTGTTTGTTTTTGTGTTATTGTTTTTTGTTTTGTTTCTTTTACCAATAATTCAAATATAATTGTTTCCTTTTTTTGTTTTTTAGTTTTTTTGCATCAACAGCCAAAAAAAAAAAGTAATTTATTTTATGTTTATGGGGCCAATGAAAAAAAAAACAAAACATATATATAAAATCAAACACTCCAGAGCCTAAGTGTTTTTCCAGTATATTAGTTTATAGTAATGCTACTCGTGTTTAATAAAAAATTTAAAATGTGCAAAAAAAAAAAAAAAAAAAAGGCAAGATTTTTTTTGAGTGTTGGCGAAAAAAGTGTCAAGATTTTTTTTTTTTTTTTATTGGGAGCTGTTGGTGCAAAAACAAAAAACAAAAAAACTTGGAAAATGGAGCCTAAATGACGTGCCTCTTTTGGTTTTTGTTTTTTGCTTGCCGCTCAGGGCTTCCACAGGTTTGACAGAAAGGTTTAATGCCACACTGTGAAACATTCCAAAGAAATAACATCTCCACGGAGAAAAACATCTGACAGACCCTTCACCAGAACAATTAAAAAGAGCTGCAATAAACAAATAAATAGAAGAAAGTAACACTAATTAAACAGTAATTCGTTTGTATCTGTATGACTCATAGAATACACACACTTCCACCTCGTGATGTCATGTGGTGATACAGGAAGTGCTCCAGTGTGTTTTTAACCTCCTTACGCCTTCATTAGAATCATTTGGAGAATTTTTGGTCTGGAATTGCCAATTTCTACTGAACTAAAGAGTGATTCACTTGAAAACGACAGCTTCATGACATCAGAGCACGAGACACAATAGATCTGTAATCAGGGTTAGCAGTTTTTATGCAAAATAAGACCGAATATTTTGTGACTCGGAAGAAATTATTGCACTTCAAAGACTGCAGCCTTGGGGGATTTGGTAATCGTGTCCATTCAGAGTCGTTCAAACTGTGGTTTTAATATCCGGGTTTCACGTGACGTCACAGGGCTACGTTTGTCAGCAAAATCAGATGGAGGCAGGAAGTGAACTGACTGGAGGAAAATGCCGATGTGTTGTGTAGTTTACGGCTGTGCCAATTGTTCTAACCGAGAGAAGGAAAAGCGATTTTTTTAGAGTACCGAATATAGTCGTCCACAAAGGTCAGAAATGGGAAAAGCCGACAGAACAACGCCGTAAAAAGTGGATTACAAACCTGTTTGCAGTCGGGAGGAGCAGAATTCACTAACGCTTGTGTCTGCATTACATTACATTAAATAGTTGGGATAGAGGTTACTGCCGATACACTAGGGTGACCATATTTCCGTCTGGGAAAACCCGGACACCTTGGGGGGGGGGGCTCACTGTTTCTCAGATTTTTTTTGTGTGCAATTTTGCAATTTGACGGAAAACGGAGAATTTCTTGTACAAGTCATTGTTAAATGTGCATGTGCGTTTCGGCATGTTGCAGACTGACAGACTGTTTGTGTCGAGAGACGCTCAGTTTAATGAACGGTACTGAAAACCCGGATATTTGCATCACTTTATTAAAAAAACCCTGGACGCCCCGGACATGACGCAAAATACGGACATGTCCGGGGAAAAACGGACGTTTGGTCACCCTACGATACACTGCAGTTTTTCCCATAACGTCTATACACATAAAATAAGAGAAACACTCACCCCGGCCAAGACCAAACGATAATCATCATTTAGGCGTTTTGCACCGAGGTTGAGGACCCATCCACTGACAAAAAAAGTTCTATGCCTCCAAACTTTTGTACTTTGCCTTCATCTGTTGTCTGGTGTAGAACGACGTCTGAAGAGCTAAATAGTTCGTGATCTCCTCTGCCTCGATTGTCGGCAAATCTTTTACTTCAGCTGAAAATTCTGTCATTTTCAATAAGATCGGGGTCACGTCCAATATATTTGTCGACTAACTGCTCGTACTTTTGCCTCGCTACTGGCTCTAAATCCTGACAATAAGAACTCTTCTCCATATCTGTGTTCTCCAGAGCCGCGCTTGTCGTGTTTGTCTTCACTTCCTGCCCTCCGCCTGAAATTCGCGCATCATCGTGATCACGTGACTGAAACCCTGAAACCTATTGAGTAGTGATAGCGCTCTGACCTTTGCAGCATTTGTCCATGTCCTCGGAGGAGTGGAGCCAGGAGCTGACCTTGGCCTGGTGGATGGACGCCTGTTTGGTCAGAGTGGCCCGCTACAAACACAGACATTAAAGAAAACACATGAGGATTATGTCAGGTGCTGAGCTATGAGAGGTGGGACCGAGATAATCAGTAGAAAAAAGTGATTTTGGTGTTTCGTGGCTCTTTAAGAACACAAATGCTTGGTTAGATCTTCTCCGCCGTTCGCCCTGGAGTCTTACCCGTCTGATGGAGTCGTTGAGGGAGGGCGAGGAGGAGGCGTGAGGATGGAACAGGTGTCTCTCCGGATACGTGGCGATCTCGTTCTGCCTGAAGACACGGTGGTTACGCAGCTTGGACACCCACTCCTCGAACAGCTCCGGGGACTTCACCTAAAAATCACAGATCACTTTTAATTTTTGTTGTTTTTTTGCGCCGAAAACAACAAAAACATGTGTCCCATACCAAGACAAAACATCGACTTGAGCTGGAGTTTTAAGACTGATCACTGATATGCTAAGAGCTCCAGATATTGGCCCAAAATATCGGCATATCACTAATTTAAAGTTCCTATATTAGAATTATTAGAATGTTGTTACTTCATCCAAAACGGCTGTGTTTTGCTTCATTCACACATGTCTGCACAGCTAAATTTTACATTTTATTCAGTAAAAATTGGAAATTCCAGGGCTGAAATTATCCACAGGCTTCCACTCTTTTTCACTGACAAAATTTCAAAACTTTTCCATGACTTAAAGTGAATTTTCCATGACTTTACGGCACCTACATGTGTAGAATTGATCAGACTTTTACTCTTAGGGCTAAATATGAAATGTTAACTCTTTCCACTCACCTTATGGTTTGGGATTATAGTTTTTTAACATTCAACATACTGTCAGTGCATTTATTGTCGTCTCTTTTAAACAAAATGCGCAGACGTTCAAAAATAATCATAATAGTCTGTAACTTCTCTCTCTTTCTGTAACTTCTGCAGTGAGCCTCATCATTTTGGTCTTAACATGTTTGTATTAACCCGCTCTACATGATCCTGGGGTTTTTATTTCACTATTTTATCCGTAAATAAATCACTATTCTTAAAACGGAACTCCAAATTCGCTCCTATAACCGCCGGCCTCGATGAGCTGCATTTGACTGGAGCCGAACGCTGTGGCTGACGTCACACTCACTCAGTCCACTTTTTAATACAGTCTAAAGTTCTGTCATAAACCAGAGAGTTAAGATTTAAAAGTGCTTAATAACAGTTGTTTCATGGTGCAAATTGGATTGAAACAGAGCAAAGGATCATGGTCTATGTAGTTCCCGCTGTTTCTTTTTTCCACAACTACGAATTAAAGCAACGAGACTCGAGATTTGATTTTGACTTGAGATTTTTACCACTTAAGAAGAATTTGAAATATTTCTGAAAATGTTCTGTTTGTCTGCTTCTCCCATGTGGTTTATACGACACTGTGGAACATTTTCAGACCAACAGGAGACCTCCCGTCCACCAGAGGAGCTGTTTTACCTTGAGGTGGTAGATGTTGTCCTCCGTGTCCAGGTCGATGCACATGGCCTTCTTCTTGATGGACATGACGGACAGGCCCACGTCGATGCAGCCATGGAGCTTTCCCTTCTTTATCTGTGGAATAAACAACAACACTTAAAGGTTTTATAGAGGATTTTTTTAAGGGAAGAGAAATACAGCGACAGTCCTTGTGCGCGTTCAGAATTACTGTTGAAGTTTCCTGTCTAGAAGTAATTCAGCGACCGACGCGTCAGTTTTTAGACCCTTCGTCTGCTTCGGTCGCGCCATCGCTGGACGAGATCTCCAAGAATCACCTCAGTTTGGCTTTGCTCCTTTTCCTCTTCTCTTCTTCTTTCAGCGACCTCAAAAACCGACTTTCTTTTGCGGCGAACCGGTCGTGGATTCTCGTCCGACATCGCGACAAACTTTGTGCGAAATGCGAGGAAGCGACAGTTCGAAAAAGCCTCTAAGAACCGCTGCGTAAACCACGTAATCCCCGCGCTCCGACGAGTCAGTTATACTAGGGAGTTTGATTGACAACCTAACAGCCAATAGAAAATGAGGAGCCTCGTTTTCTATTGGCTGATGTTTATCTGGCCTCACTACGTCCACAGTTGATAGATTTTCGTTCTTTTTTTTTTTGGTCATCATAATTACAAAGCTGCTGCGTCTCTGTAATGGTATTTTAATCTTTCACTGACAGTTTGAAACAAAAAAAAATCCTCCATACAACCTTTAATTGCGATTAATTAATTACAGTCATATTTAGCGCGTTATGTTTTTTAATCGTGTTAATCTCATTTTTAATCTCTAACTTTACTGTTTCTGTGCGAGTTGCCTTATTATAAAATCTGTTTTTATGTGTTGTTGGGACAATAACACATCGCTCCCGCAAACAATTGTGATTTTCTTTCTCGTTCTCGCCGCATCTGCGATAAACCTGCACACGTCTGAAAACATCACGACACAAACACAGAACAGACTCACCTTCACCTTCAACACTGTCACAGAAACAACACTCATATTCCACTGAGTCGTGTCCTTCAGTCCCACAGAAGCTGAACCGCATCAGCGACACAAGAGCTTTTTTTTATTTTTTTCTCGCTTAGTTTATGCAAATTAGCCCATGCGGTTTTTAAATTTCGTTTCTGTGAGAGTTGCGCAAATCAGCATTAAAGGTTGTATGGAGGATTTTTTTGTTCAGTTTCACATTGTCAGTGAAAGTTTAAAATACCATTACAGAGACACAGCAGCCTTGTAATTATGATGATAAAAAAAAAAAGAATGAAAATCTATCAACTGTGGACGTGTTGAGGCCAGATAAACATCAGCCAATAGAAAACAAGGCTCCCTCATTTTCTATTGGCTGTTAGGTCGTCAATCAAACTCCCTACATTTCTAGTGTAACTGACTCGTCGGCGCGAGGGGATTACGTGGTTTATGCGACGGTTCTTAGAGACTTTTTTAAACTGTCGCTTCCTCGCAGTTCGCACAAAGTTTGTTGCGACGGCGGACGAGAATCCACGACCGGTTCGCCGCAAAAGAAAGTCCGTTTTTGAGGTCGCTGAAAGAAAAAGAGAAGGAGAAAAGGAGCGAAGCCAAACTGAGGTGATTCTTGGAGATTCCTTCCAGCGACGGCGCGAACGAAGCAGACGAAGGGTCTAAAAAGTGACGCGTTGGTCGCGAAAATATTTCTAGACAGGAAACTTCAACAGTAATTCTGAACGCGCACTGGATGTAAACAAGCGTGATTTCTAGATGTTTCTACTGAGGCTGTGGAGGAGGACGGTGGTGTCACACATGCACAACATTTGAAAAAGGACTGTCACTGTATTTCACTTCCCTTAAAAAATCCTCTATACAACCTTTAAACACATTATAATGTCAAACGAGCTGATGTGGCTCTACAGTGTTCATGGTTTATATGTAATAATAATAATGTAATAATGAATTTAAATGAAAATACCTCAAGTTGAAGGTTTTTCTCAGCAATTTTTAGGTGAGATTAAAAAGAGATTAATTAATTACAGATCATAATTAATTAATCTCTCAATTTTTTTAATCGCCTGACAGCACTAATCATATCGAATCAAAAGTGCGCCGTATCAAGATATGTATCGTGTCGACAACTTCTTAATGATACCAGCCCTATGTTTAGTGGCCCTTTAAATAAATAAATAAATAATATATAAATAGTAATAATTATGGAACAGTGTGGACATTGGGACACAGTTGAAGTGTAACGTGTGTGTGATACTGCAGACAGGGGGCGCTCAGGAGTGGCACTCACGTCTCCCTCCCGTTTGGCGTACTTCATGATGCCCTTCTCCAGCAGGAAGTACCTCTGCAAGAAAAAAACAACAACAGATCAGGTCCAGACAACATCACGACACTGCAGACGTCCCATAGTTTAATCTGTAATAATCCAGTTTCCTCACCACAAACAGACCTGGACTTGTGTTGTGTTTCATTTCACCAGTGTCGGGGAGTAACAGATTACATGTACCGGAGTTAATGTAATCAGAGTACAAATGATGAGTAACTGTATTCAGTTACAGTTACTGTTTCAGTGAGTGGTGATTGGATTACAGTTACTTTGTTGAAATAAATGGATTACACAGAGGGATTTTCCTGTTTTCACATTTTGGGCTAAACCAGGACTAAAACCAGGACTAAACCAGGACTAAACCAGGACTAAAACAGGACTAAACCAGGACTAAAAACCAGGACTAAAACTAGGACTAAACTAGGACTAAACCAGGACTAAACTAGGACTAAACCAGGACTAAAACCAACTAAACTAATAAACCAGGACTAAACCAGAACTAACCAGGACTAAACCAGGACTAAACCAGGACTAAACCAGGACTAAACTAGGACTAAACCAGGACTAAAACCAGGACTAAACCAGGACTAAACTAGGACTAAAACCAGGACTAAAACCAGAACTAAACTAGGACTAAACCAGGACTAAACCAGGACTAAAACTAGGACTAAACCAGGACTAAACCAGGACTAAACTAGGACTAAAACCAGGACTAAAACCAGGACTAAACCAGGACTAAACTAGGACTAAAAGAACTAAAACCAGGACTAAAACCAAAACTAAAACCAGGACTAAACCAGACTAAAACCAGGACTAAACCAGGACTAAACCAGGACTAAAACCAGGACTAAACCAGGACTAAACTAGGACTAAACCAGGACTAAACCAGGACTAAACTAGGACTAAACTAGGACTAAACCAGGACTAAAACCAGGACTAAAACCAGAACTAAAACCAGGACTGAACCAGGACTAAAACCAGGACTAAAACCAGGACTAAACCAGGACTAAACTAGGACTAAAAGCAGGACTAAAACCAGGACTGAACCAGGACTAAACTAGGACTAAAACAGGACTAAAGCCAGAACTAAAACCAGGACTAAACCAGGAAAACTAAAACCAGGACTAACCAGGACTAAAACCAGGACTAAAACCAGGACTAAACCAGGACTAAACTAGGACTAAACTAGGACTAAACCAGGACTAAACCAGGACTAAACCTAAAACCAGGACTAAACTAAAAACCAGGACTGAACCAGGACTAAAACCAGGACTAAAACCAAAACTAAAACCAGGACTGAAGCAAGACTAAACCAGGACTAAAACCAGGACTAAAACCAAAACTAAAACCAGGACTAAACAAGACTAAACCAGGACTAAACCAGGACTAAACCAGGACTAAACCAGGTCTAAACAATATGACACAAACAGCAGGTGGACATAATTCTGATCTCATATAAAAACTAATTTCTCTATCAATAATATTTTTAATCTGGTCAAGTAAAAACTGAACAAACAAGAATTTTCAGGATGCGGTCGTTACATTCACGTCGTTTTAAAAAGCACGACAATATCAAGTATCATCAAAGTATTCAGATTACTTTACTCACTTTAAGGGGTGTGTAATCTGTAATCTGTAGGGGATTACATTTTAAAAGTAAACTTCCCAACACTGCATTTCACACACGTTTAAACTCACACACACGCTGCAGATTTAGGCCGAGTTCTTCCCTCAAAAGGAAAACTCTTCTCCTGGGATGTCATGCGGTGATTCAGGAATGCGTGTGTTTTTAAACTCCACGCACCTTCACCAGAATCATTCGGATGATTTCAGCTCCGGAATTGCCGATCTTCTACTGAACGAAAGCTAAAATGTGCCACTACACGAGGGGGAGCGGAGCATTTTGAGCTTCGGAGACGCAGACAGACTAATAATAAAGCGTTACTCGAACATTCGCGACTGGAACGAAACACAACTCCAGGTATTTTCACAGGAATCTACCCCTCAGGGCGGAAAATATAAAAATGGGCAAGAGACAAACCCGAGGCACAACGACAGAATATATTAAAAGATTTGTGTCGTCGTCGGGGCATCAGACCATGCAGCCGGTCGAAACCAGTTGGCGTCCGTCCACGTAATAAAGGATTTTTAATATATTCGGTCGGTGCCTCGGGTTTGTTCTGTGCCCATTTTTACATTTTATAATAAGCGCCACATTCTGCTGAGATCTCAAATTTAACCCTCGTAGAGCATCTGCACTGTGATTTAAAAAAAAACTTTTTTATGACCCGGTGAAGCGCTCTACCTTTTCTTTTCATCTGACAACCTCCAGGTCTGTTTTTGAGGAAGTAACAACTAGGGATGGGCATTCAATGAAATTTTCTTAATAGATCGTCGGAACAATTAACGAACGATTATCGATTAATCATTAACGTTTTTATATTAAAATGATCATCATTATTATTACTATCTGCACTACTAATCTGCATAAATAAATTCAACTTTACGACATATAAACCGTAACGACTCTAGAGCCACATCAGCCCGTTTGACATTATAATGTGTTTAATTCAGTTTTGTTCAAATCTCACAGAAACAAAACTTAAAACTGTATCGCTAATTTGCATAAACTAAGTGAAGATAAAACTCCAGCTCTTGTGTCGCTGATGTGGTTCAACTTCTGTCGGATTAAAAGACATGACTCAGGTGAATACAGGTCAGTGTGACCAGATTTGCGTTTGTCAAAACCAGGACAGCGTACGGGGGGAGGGGGGCGGGGCCTCGTCATCCACATTGAGCGACTCTCACCTGGTAAAACTTTTTCCCACTGGACACAGAAACATATGTGCTGCTTTATACACTGTGCACATGGACTCACACTTGTCCCCAACGCAACGGAAAGTGTGGAATTTCTTGTACAAATCATCGTTAAATCCACATTTGTGCTTCGGTTCGTTACAGACTGACCCACTGTTTGTGTCTCGCTCCTTCTGATGCAGAGACACATGTACACACCTGTTTAGTCACGATACACACAGAAACATACATTCAGTTTGTCGATTAAAATGAACGTAATCGATGAAATTCTTAATGATCAATTATCGATTAATCATGTCATCCCTAGTTTTAACGTTCTAGAATTTTACGGGCTACGTGGGCGTGTAGTGCCGGGTAGATCTCTGCGCTGGAACACCTGACTTTTCTCCTGGAGTCACCTCCGAGCCCGTCCCGACTGTGAGTCCTGATTCAGTTCTGGTTTAGTCCTGGTTTNAAAACCAGGACTAAAACCAGGACTAAAACCAGGACTAAACCAGGACTAAAACCAGGACTAAACCAGGACTAAACCAGGACTAAAACTAGGACTAAACTAGGACTAAACCCAGGACTAAACCAGGACTAGGACTAAAACCAGGACTAAACTAGGACCAGGACTAAACTAAACAAACCAGGACTAAACCAGGACTAAACTAGGACTAAACCAGGACTAAAACAGGACTAAGGACTAAACCAGGACTAAACCAGGACTAAACCAGGACTAAAAGGACTAGGACTAAAACCAGGACTAAAACCAGGACTAAACTAGGACTAAACCAAACTAGGACTAAACCAGGACTAAAACCTAAAAACTAAACTAGGACTAAAAACCAGGACTAAAACCAGGACTAACCAGGACTAAACTAGGACTAAAAACCAGGACTAAACTAGGACTAAAACAGGACTAAAACCAGGACTAAACCAGGACTAAACTAGGACTAAAGCCAGAACTAAAACCAGGACTAAAACCAAAACTAAAACTAGGACTAAAACCAAAACTAAAACCAGGACTAAACCAGGACTAAAACCAGGACTAAACCAGGACTAAACCAGGACTAAACTAGGACTAAACCCAGGACTAAAACTAGGACTAAACCAGGACTAAACCAGGACTAAACTAACTAGGACTAAAACTAAACCAGGACTAAAAGGACTAAAGGACTAAAACCAGGACTAAAACCAGGACTAAACCAGGACTAAAACCAGGACTAAAACCAGGACTAAAACAGGACTAAACAGGACTAAACCAGGACTAAACTAGGACTAAAAACTAGGACTAAACCAGGACTAAAACCAGGACTAAACCAGGACTAAAACTAAAACTAACCAGGACTAAACCAGAACTAAACTAGGACGAAAACCAGGACTAAAACCAGAACTAAACCAGGACTAAAACTAGGACTAAAACCAGGACTAAACCAGGAACAAAGGACTAAAAACTAAAAAAAACCAGGACTAAAAACCAGGACTAAACCAGGACTAAACCAGGAACTAAAACCAGGACTAAAACCAAAACTAAAACCAGGACTAAACCAGGACTAAACCAGGACTAAACCAGGTCTAAACAATATGACACAAACAGCAGGTGGACATAATTCTGATCTCATATAAAAACTAATTTCTCTATCAATAATATTTTTAATCTGGTCAAGTAAAAACTGAACAAACAAGAATTTTCAGGATGCGGTCGTTACATTCACGTCGTTTTAAAAAGCACGACAATATCAAGTATCATCAAAGTATTCAGATTACTTTACTCACTTTAAGTAATTTAATGGATTCCGTTACAAACTACATTTTGGTGTGTGTAATCTGTAATCTGTAGGGGATTACATTTTAAAAGTAAACTTCCCAACACTGCATTTCACACACGTTTAAAACTCACACACACGCTGCAGATTTAGGCCGAGTTCTTCCCTCAAAAGGAAAACTCTTCTCCTGGGATGTCATGCGGTGATTCAGGAATGCGTGTGTTTTTAAACTCCACGCACCTTCACCAGAATCATTCGGATGATTTCAGCTCCGGAACTGCCGATCTTCTACTGAACGAAAGCTAAAATGTGCCACTACACGAGGGGGAGCGGAGCATTTTGAGCTTCGGAGACGCAGACAGACTAATAATAAAGCGTTACTCGAACATTCGCGACTGGAACGAAACACAACTCCAGGTGTTTTCACAGGAATCTACCCCTGGGCGGAAAATATAAAAATGGGCAAGAGACAAACCCGAGGCACAACGACAGAATATATTAAAAGATTTGTGTCGTCGTCGGGGCATCAGACCATGCAGCCGGTCGAAACCAGTTGGCGTCCGTCCACGTAATAAAGGATTTTTAATATATTCGGTCGGTGCCTCGGGTTTGTTCTGTGCCCATTTTTAACATTTTCTAATAAGCGCCACATTCTGCTGAGATCTCAAATTTAACCCTCGTAGAGCATCTGCACTGTGATTTTTAAAAAAAAACTTTTTTATGACCCGGTGAAGCGCTCTACCTTTTCTTTTCATCTGACAACCTCCAGGTCTGTTTTTGAGGAAGTAACAACCAGGGACGGGCATTCGATGAAATTTTCTTAATCGATTCGTCGGAACAATTAACGATCGATTATCGATTAATCATTAACGTTTTTATATTAAAATGATCATCATTATTATTACTATCTGCACTACTAATCTGCATAAATAAATTCAACTTTACGACATATAAACCGTAACGACTCTAGAGCCACATCAGCCCGTTTGACATTATAATGTGTTTAATTCAGTTTTGTTCAAATCTCACAGAAACAAAACTTAAAACTGCATCGCTAATTTGCATAAACTAAGTGAAGATAAAACTCCAGCTCTTGTGTCGCTGATGTGGTTCAATTTCTGTCGGATTAAAAGACATGACTCAGGTGAATACAGGTCAGTGTGACCAGATTTGTGTTTGTCAAAACCAGGACAGCGTACGGGGGGAGGGGGCGGGGCCTCGTCATCCGACATTGAGCGACTCTCACCTGGTAAAACTTTTTTCCCACTGGACACAGAAACATATGTGCTGCTTTATACACACTGTGCACATGGACTCACACTTGTCCCAACGCAACGGAAAGTGTGGAATTTCTTGTACAAATCATCGTTAAATCCACATTTGTGCTTCGGTTCGTTACAGACTGACCCACTGTTTGTGTCTCGCTCCTTCTGATGCAGAGACACATGTACACACCTGTTTGGTCACGATACACACAGAAACCTACATTCAGTTTGTCGATTAAAATGAACGTAATCGATGAAATTCTTAATGATCAATTATCGATTAATCATGTCATCCCTAGTTTTAACGTTCTAGAATTTTACGGGCTGCTACGTGGGCGTGTAGTGCCGGGTAGATCTCTGCGCTGGAACACCCGACTTTTCTCCTGGAGTCACCTCCGAGCCCGTCCCCGACTGTCCTGTTTAGTCCTGGTTCAGTCCTGGTTTAGTCCTGGTTTAGTCCTGTTTAAGTCCTAGTTCAATCCTGTTTTAGTCCTGTTTTAGTCCTAGTTCAGTCCTGTTTAGTCCTAGTTTTTCCAGTTTTAGTTCAGTCCAGTCCTGTTTTAGTCCTAGTTCAGTCCTGTTTTAGTCCTGTTTTAAGTCCCATTTTAGTCAGTCCTGTTTTAGTCCTAGTTTCAGTCCTCAGTCCTTTAGTCCTGTTTTAGTCCTAGTTTCAGTTTTAGTCCTAGTTCAGTCCTGTTTTAGTCCGTTTTAGTTTTAGTCCTGTTTTAGTCCTGGTTTAAGTAGTCCTAGTTCAGTCCTGGTTTAGTCCTGGTTTAGTCCTGGTTTAGTCCTGGTTCAGTCCTGGTTCAGTCCGTGGTGTAGGCAGCACAAATGTTTGATATAATCTCGGGTTAATGGGCAGGTTCTGTGTTGTGCTGCGCGGTGCAGGACTCGCAATAAGTTTTAAGAAGGATGTAAAAAGGACTGTAACTGTCCTGTTTGAGAAAAGTGTATAAAGTTTGTGCTGAGGGGTTTTACACACTTAAAACAGAGAGAATAATTGTAAAATATAAAGTTGACTTCACGAATTTCACCTACTGCAGGTTATTTTTAGAACGTAACCCCCGCGATAAACGAGGGACCAGTGTAATAACAAAAGGCCCTTCAGGGTCTGTGACGGTTGTATTGTGGATAAAAGCTTTTTTGTTTTGTTTATTAATATGCTCACGCCTCTTTGCTTGGAATTGTCTGTTTTAGTCCCATTTTAGTCCTGTTTTAGTCCTAGTTCAGTCCTGTTTTAGTCCTGTTTTAGTCCTAGTTCAGTCCTGTTTTAGTCCCCTTTTAGTCCTTTATTTTAGTCTTGTTTTAGTTTTAGTCCTGTTTTAGTCAGTCCCTAGTTTCCTTTTAGTCCTTAGTTTTTAGTCCCATTTTAGTCCTGTTTTAGTCCTGTTTTAGTTTTAGTCCTAGTTCGTTTTAGTCCTGTTTTAGTCCCGTTTTAGTCCCAGTTCAGTCCTGTTTTAGTCAGTCCTGTTTTAGTTTTCACTCCTGTTTTAAGTCCTAGTTCAGTCCTGTTTTAGTCCTGTTTTAATCCCATTTTAGTCTCGTTTTAATCCTTGTTCAGTCCTGTTTTAGTCCCCTTTTAGTCTTAGTTCAGTCCTGTTTTCGTCCTGTTTTAGTCCTGTTTTAATCCTAGTTCAGTCCTGTTTTAGTCCTAGTTTAGACCCGTTTTAGTCCTAGTTCAGTCCTGTTTTAGTCCTAGTTCAGTCCTGTTTTAGTCTTGTTTTAATCCTTGTTCAGTCCTGTTTTAGTCCCCTTTTAGTCTTAGTTCAGTCCTGTTTTAGTCCTGTTTTAGTCCTGTTTTAATCCTAGTTCAGTCCTGTTTTAGTCCTAGTTTAGTCCCGTTTTCGTCCTGTTTTAGTCCCAGTTTAGTCCCGTTTTAGTCCTAGTTCAGTCCTGTTTTAGTCCTAGTTTAGTCCTTTTAGTCCTGTTTTAGTCCTAGTTTAGTCCCGTTTTAGTCCTAGTTCAGTCCTGTTTTAGTCCTAGTTTAGTCCTGTTTTAGTCCTGTTTTAGTCCTAGTTCAGTCCTGTTTTAGTCCTAGTTTAGTCCCGTTTTAGTCCAGTTTTAGTGCCTCTTTGCTTGGAATTGTAATGAGAAGAAAAAGAGCGGGTGAATTCTGAAGTTTTTCATTTACGATGGTCTACGTGTGAGAGACGGTTTCTTGTAATAAACAGATGTCTGCCTGGAGATTACGACGATCACCGACGCTTCACGATCCGCCTGTCGGTCTCACGCTCCTCAACAACGTTTGTGCGCTTCTGTGTAATATTTTCTTTGTACTAAAACTTGTTCAAAAGAGTCATTTTTGTGCATAATGAGCGCTCCCCCTGGGATTCGGGGAGATCAGCAGAAGATGAGTCAGTCTGAAAGAATCGTGTTATGGGAATTGAACTCATTAAAAAGTACAACAGCACAGAATCCAAATACAGACACTTTGTAATGTCAAATATAATAGAAAACGCTCGTCTTGGTTATTCAGTGTGATCCAGTTCTGATTAGGGATGGAAAGATTTACAAATTTCTCTGTACGATATTTTCATGGCATACATCTCATGGTACGATATTGAATTATACAATTTTTCCTTTAAAAATGCCTTTAACACCTTTGATTCTGTCACAAAACAGAGAGTTAAGAGCTAAAAGTGCTTAAAGGTTGTATAGAGGATTTTTTTAAGGGAAGAGAAATACAGCGACAGTCCTTTTTCAAATGTTGTGCCTGCGTGACACCACCTTCCTCCTCCACAGCTCCCTCCTCTTTACTCTAGAAATCACGCTTGTTTACATCCAGTGCACGTTCAGAATTACTGTTGAAATGACCCGTCTAGAAGTAATTCAGCGACCGACGCGTCAGTTTTTAGACCCTTCGTCCGCTTCAGTCGCGCCATCGCTGGACGAGATCTCCAAGAATCACCTCGGTTTGGCTTCGCTCCTTTTCCCCTTCCTCTTCTTCTTTCAACGACCTCAAAAACGGACTTTCTTTTGCGGCGAACGGGTCGTGGATTCTCGTCCGCCGTCTCGACAAACTTTGTGCGAAATGCGAGGAAGCTTCAGTTTGAAAAAGCCTCTAAGAACCGCTGCATAAACCACGTAATCGAGTCAGTTACACTAGAAACGTAGGGAGTTTGATTGACGACCTAACAGCCAATAGAAAATGAGGGAGCCTTGTTTTCTATTGGCTGATGTTTATCTGGCCTCAACACGTCCACAGTTGATAGATTTTCATTCTTTTTTTTTTTTTTGGTCATCATAATTACAAGGCTGCTGCGTCTCTGTAATGGTATTTTAAACTTTCACTGACAATTTGAAACAAAAAAAAAAATCCTCCATACGACCTTTAATAACAGTTATTTCATGGTGTAAATTGGACTGAAACAGCGCAAAGGATCATGGTCTGTGTAGTTCCCTCAGTTTCTTTTCGCTGTTGCTGCACCATAACTTTGAATTTAAGCAAAGAGACTTGAGATTCGATATATTGTGATGGTCCTATGATATTATTGAGACTTTTGACAACAAGATAACACAATATTTTGGTTACTGTTACATAAGGCTGTGCAATTCATCGAATTTTGACCGCGATTTCGATTTGTGTGTCCAACGATCTCCAAACTCACATAATTGAGTTGAAACAGTTTAAAGCTTAACAACGTTTATATTTTTATATAAATAAGTATATTTATTTGATCTTTTAAATATAGAGATTGTAGAACAGCTGGATATATAGTTTATTTTGGTGTGACTTATATATTAAAATGTTGAGAGTGAAGTGTGGAGAGGTTCTAGTCTCGTGTGTGAGTATCTGCTGCTCCTGTTCCTCCTGTACCACTGTCACTTGGCTCTACTGCGCATGTCTCCTGCAGAAAGAGCCTCTGTCCTGTCTGTATCATGTCAGTCGATCGCACCGTTACTTCTGCACCACTGAAAAATTTTACATTTAAACAAACTTATAAAGACGACGGAGAAGACTGAACACAAATGAACACAAAAACAAAATCAGATTCTGCAGATTACAAACTGCAAGTGGTGAAATCTGCAGCTGAAAACGATAATCGAGCAGAAGAAAGAAAAGTTTGGAGTAAGAGAGAAACTTGTGACACCGGGAGGATGCACCGTGAAACTTTCCTGAAGTCACTGGATGGACAAAGTCTGGACTTCAGTGACACCGAAACCATCCTGTCGGGATTCAGAAAGACACGAATAATTCTAACTGGAACTGATGCTGAGTCTGACGACAGCGACACAGAAGAGGAAGCGACATTGAAGCTCTGTTTACCTCCGGAGGTCGTGGAGTTGTTCAGAAGTGACACCGAGGATGAAGAATTGAATGGATTTAGTGATTTGGAGTGAGATGGAGAGTTTGTTAAACTTGTTCTGTTCTGTTGTTTATGTTATAGTTTATCTGAAGAACTGTTCATATGTGACGTTAACAGTCTGTTGTTCTCTCTTCTGTTGTTATTACTAGAACTTGACTTTACACATGAAATATCAGTTCCACGTCTCTGATTTTTATATATGTTTTTTTCTTCTTCATTTATTGGCTGGAGCGACTTATACTCTTAAAATACTCATGTTGAATTCTCTCGTCTATTTTCATACATAAGGCGCACCCTCTCGAGGCTTCAGTGTGAAAATAACAAACGTGTGAAATTATATATTTTAATGTATAAGTTGCACCGGAGGATAAGTCTCAGGAAAATCCCAAACCATGAAAAAAGTGCAACTTATAGTCTTACACTTAAAACTTACAGTTTTGATTTTGCATAATACTCCTTCTTTAACAGTGTGACTTCAATATAATTATAATATGTAATCTGTGTATCATTCCTTCATTCGTTTTTCAATATAAAACCAAAAATAAGAAAACAAAAACAACTGTTTTCTTCATTATTTGTCTCCAAAACCAAAATGAAAAAACAGATAATGATTCGTTTTTTCAGTTTTCGATTTTGTGTTTAAATGAAAAATGGAAAAAACAGATAACGGCCGTTTACATGACTTCTGTGACTGCGATGTCGGACTTTTACACCGCGTACGGACTGAACCAGGACTGATCCAGGTCCGGGACCAGACCGGGACCAGACTGGGATCAGAGCGGGACCAGACCGAGACTGAGATCAGAACTGAGACCGGGACCAGACCGAGACTGACCAGACCAGGACCAGAGCGGGACTGAGACCGAGACCAGACTGAGACTGAGACCAGGACCGGGACGACCGACCGGGACCAGGACCAGAGGACTGAGACTGAGACCACGCCGGGACCAGACCTGGACCAGACCAAGACTGAGACCGGGACTGAGACTGAGACCAGACCGAGACCAGACCGGGACCAGACCAGAGGCTCAGAGCCCACGGCAGGGCCGGAGCTCGAGGTTGAGGCTCGGACCCCGTGGAGGCTCAGAGTCAAAGCTCGGAGTTCGCTCTGGTCCCGGTCTCAGTCCCGCTCTGATCCAGGTCTGGTCTCGGTCTGGTCCCGGACCTGGATCAGTCCTGGTTCAGTCCGTATGCGGTGTAAAAGTCCGGCATCGCAGTCACAGAAGTCATGTAAACGGGAAACGGTCATTATCCGTTTTTTCCATTTTTCATTTAAACACAAAATCGAAAACTGAAAAAACGAATCGTTATCTGTTTTTTCATTTTGGTTTTGGAGACAAATAATGAAGAAAACAGTTGTTTTTTCGTTTTCTCATTTTTGGTTTTATATTGAAAAACAAATGAACAAATGATACACGGATTATATGTACCCACCTTGTGCCATCCTTTCATGGGCCACTTCCTCCTCTTGAGCAGGAAGCCTTGTTGGCGGTCGGGCTCCTGGATACTGACAGGCGCCCCCCGGAGGCCCTCCACGATCTCCCAGCTGTCCTGCACACACACAACGCCACGGAATCCAAGATGAGCCGACACTGACACACAACAAGTCTCTATGACAACTGCAAAAATAGAAACGGCTGACATGAGGCCGCGCCGGGGAGAGAAGTACGGCTCCAAGACTGAAAAAATATCTGAGGAAATATGACGTAATTTCAGAGATTTTATTCTTTTATGTGGATGTAACTCTGTTCGCCTGGACTCAACATCACACACTTCTTCAATACTTTGACAAAAAGTCTGAGAGAGTCTGGACACTGGTGAATCTCTCTGAAGGGTAAGGAATCAATTTTGAGTCAAATACTTTAAAGAACGGTTTCAAAACATCAAACAAAAAAGTATAAATCAAAATACCAAATAAAAAACGGTAAAATGAAATAAAATAAATTTGCAATCCAATTATTTGTGCCATTGTGTAAAATATCTGTATTTTACGGAAGTCGAGAGGGGTCACAACAAACGCAAACGCCGTAACAAATACAGATGTGACAACACAACAAAAAGCCACAACACACTAAAAAAAAGCCACAACGGAAATGATCGCGGGACTCTGTTTTAATGCAAACGCCGCAACAAACACAAACGCCACAACACATTAAAAAGCCACAACGGAAGTGACCGCGGGACTCTATTTTCCTACAGACCGATCAAGCGGCAAGTGAAGAAGAAGAACTACAACGTGAAAAGTAAAGGAACGGAGAAGTTGGAAACGTAAGTAAAAGTAATTTATTGTTTTATCATGATTCGTTTGATGGACAGCTGAGTTTGGAGCTCCTGAAGCTGTTGTGGACGTTTCCTGTTGTAGTTTTGGCGACTGCAAAAGGACAACAAGTTTGTCCAGGACTTAAACTGTTTAGAATCACGTTGTTCCAGAAGAACCGTCCACTAGAAAACATCGAATATTAGAAAAGCTCTGAACCAACCCAAACTTGCCACAACAGCATCTGAATTCATCGGGAAATAACCTTGTGTCCATGAAGACGTTACTGCTTTGCCAAGAATGTTCCACCGTATGGCATTAAAGTTGTACATCTCCATGGACACAAGCAGGTGGCGATACCAGGCCAAGTTACAGATCAATAAATAATTGTAAATTATGTAATCTGCATAAATGATAGAAGGGTTTAATGCCCTGCTGTGGAACATTCCAGGCAAAGCAATAAGTTCTCAACTAAGGATGTAACGATATCCAAATCCTTCAATACGATATTTTCACGACGTGCATGTCACAGTACGATATTTATTGCGATATTTTGTGGAGCCTAGGCTATTTTTCTCCCTTTAAAATGCCTCGACCGTCCTTTGGTTTGTCTTTTCTGTCAAAATCCAAAGATTTAAAGTGCTTAATAACGGCTTTTCTTCACGCTGTCTGTGCTGAAATGAAGCAAAGGATCATGGTCTTTGGAGTTTTCTCGGCTTTTATAGTTAGACTTGGACTTAGACTTTATTGATCAAGAAGAGAAATTACTTTTATTACTTATATTACAAGAACACAACTTCTAAACTTCTAAATAAGTAGCAATAAAAGAAGAGAGACTGGCTAAATAAGACTTTTATTGTTACATCCGCGCAGAGAAATTACATGGTGCGTCTTTAAACACCAGATCACATCGCACATTTTAATCATGCCCGGGAGCGCCGACGTCACTCTGGACGGCCAAAGAATCCGAGGCATTTCAGAACATGTTTGCAGACGTCTGAACTCCGCCGTGAGTCGCTTTTATATAAGACACGCGGCGATCAAAGCTGAACTGTTCACTTCCAAGAAACTTCAACAACAATCGTGCAAACATCCACAAACTGCTAACGGCAACACAAAAGCCAAAGGAAACGTCGAACACAAACTCCTACAGTGTAAATGAAACGACACTGCCCGGGGTAAAGCGGGACTGAACAATAAACCCACTTTGTAGCTACCAAACTGTGTTTTAACAGCACTCTGCATTATCCCTCGTCTAGTTTTGACAATTTTATTTAAGAGATCAACTGATATGTGTATTTTCGATTTTGTTTAGAATACAGAGCAGCCGATGTTAAGTTCTGCCAATATGTTTGAACTGCAAAAAAGTCAAAATATTGGTCCGATTGGTCAAAAACTGTGTCCCACTAACGATGATGATGCCAGACACTTGTATTGGACTTTACAGGCACGTTAAAGCCAGGACGGGTGGGTGAAGTGTCTTGCCTAAGGACACAATGGCAGAAATTGGTCCAAGTGGGAACGGAACATCTGACCTTCAGGTTGGAGGACCACTGAGCCACAAGTGTTTCTGATACAAACATCTTGCTGCAGGGGCGTAGTTTGAAGTGAGGACACCTGAATCACAATGTTCCTTATAGGCGAGTTTCAGCTGACGTCATTGTTATTAAAAGCCCGCGTTGCTGCTGGGAAATATTTTGGTCGGAGGCAAGAAACACGGTAGCGTCAAACACAGTGCGTAACCTCGCGTATTTATCCCCGATAATGGTAAATTCCTGCTGCATATATGCACAAATAGAAAGCACGGAAGAAGGAAAATGTCTTTTTCGTATTCTGAGTGAAAAGAACCACTAACGGTGAATTAAACGACTTTCAAACATCCGCAGAGCAAACGTAGAAGATCCTAACAAACCGTGGACTCCAACAAGTTCAACAACACATCGAGACTCTTGGAGGTTTTCATCTTTTCTGCTGTGAATGGCCCAGGAGTTTCCACCAAGTCATTGTGGATATCGCCCAAGTGAATATTTGTCCAGGTAGTTGGAGATTCTGACCAGAAATTTGGTTTGGTCCACCTTTTGTAGGGTTGAAAAGGGTGATTTGTCGTCCGTCGATGCTTATGACCAATTTCTGGTCAAATGGTCTTGGGTCCTCTGCCGTTAGACTGGATAAATAACCGGGATCAATACCCTTTACGTGCTTTCTCGCTCCGTCCGTCATGTTGAATTAGTGTTTCTGGCCGCTGACCAAAATAATTCCCAGCATGCAACGCGCGCTTTTGTCAACAATGAAACTCGCCTATACCTCCAGACTTTCTTACTCTCTTCTTTAGTCGTCAAACTGCAGAGACGTGACAGACTGAGTGAGTGAACAGGCCGGTGTGGAGCAGCCAGCAGCTACAATATGGACCGTTTCACACTTTTATAAGAGCACAGTCTGTCTGCACAGGGCCAGAGCCGCTTCATCTGCTCAGATCTGGACTCCAAACTCTCACTTTCACACTGAACAGACTCTATTCACGCGTCACAAACCAGGAAGACGTTTGGAAACATGTGATGATGACTTCCTTTAGGCTCTGTTCGCGGTAATAAGTTTGCCAAACTCTAGGAAAAATGAGAAAATGTCCCAGTTTCTTTTCGACATGAGTCAGTTGGATTTACGTCTCAGAAAAAATGTAAACAAGGAGAACTGTCTTTTGGTCATTTCGTTATGTTAAGTTGTGTTTGTGTAGAGAAAGTGTCTTCTAAAACATTTGTAGTGACATTTAGACTTTCTTTCGCATCACTTGACAGTGGCAAAAGGAGAAATTCAATTTGTCAACTGGACAAAAGCTTATTTTGTTCGAATACGTTTCCGCCGCTCATCCAAACTGCTTCTTTGGTTCTGGTTAGGCGCTGGTGGACACTTCCTTATGAAGGAAGGAGCTAACTACACTGAAACTACTCTGAAACTAACACACCTGTCTGTTTACAGTTTGTTTGTTAGTTAGGTCTATTGAACTTGCACTGAGTGTGGGGTCATTTTAAAAGAATCATTCAGGGCCATAATGGAGCTTTCACACCTCTGGACCTCATCACTGTTGTTTTATTTGTTTGTTTTGATTTAGGTTTGAGGATGGAGTTGTAAAAAAGAGACAGATAGATGATGTCTATGGGCCTGTTTACATGAGAACACTTGCGGGTATAAACAACAAAATATTTTATTGGAAGTGTCTTTCGTTTAGATGGTGACGGTGTTTTTGGGGGTTTAAAAACGCAAAAATCTTAAACCACGTCCAGAGTGGAAAAGTTTAATATGCTCTGCCGTAGCGTTTCCATCTACACTGCCCAAGATGCAAAACTCCGGTCAGATCTGCTCAGGTCATGTACCGTATTTTCCGCACTATTACTCGCTCTGGATTATTAAATGGTCTATTTTCGAACTTTTTTCACAAATAAACCGCGTGGGACTTTAAATGAAACACAACAGTGTGATGGGTGAGTGGTTTTGTTTGTTTGTTCGTTCACGGTGACTCTGGGCTTTGTTCAGTTGTGGCGTGTAGGGAGGGTGTGTCTGGGACCAACGGATTGTCGGCGTGTTCGCAGTCGTGTCTAGAAGTGGCACATTGCGCTCGCTTTTTCGGTTCCGTTCCTCGTCGGCGTGGAGTGATGAGTGTGTCTGTGTGTGTTTTTCTCTGTGCGGTCGCTGTCTGCTCCATGTGTGTTTGCGGCTTTGTAGTTTACTGAAGTCGTGCTGGGACACCTGACTGGATTCGTGTATGGGGATTGTGGGCACGCGGTCGTTTTTTGATGCGGTTAGAGACTTAAGAGCGCGTCTAATAGCCCGGAAAATACAGTACATGTTTACGCCACATACATCACCACCGCGTGTCACCACCGAGCCATCTGGCATGCATACCCAATCCAATTCCACACATTTTTGCGTCACCGTATGCACGCAGATTTCCTCCCGAAAACGCTCATCTAAACGCGGAATAAAAAGCAAAGACGCAACGCCACTTTTGCGTCTTCTGTTCAGGTCATCGTCATATAAACGTAGTCTGAGTCCTCCATTTCTGTTCAAAAAAGTATTCTTTCTTATCAAAAACAGCCTCTTTAATTAAATTCAATTAAATCATTTGACAGTTGACCGTTTTTTTCTGAACATGTAATAGTCAAACTGCCAAAATTGAGTCGCCGACATTTATTGGCAGGAGCTCACAACGTTACATTAAAGGTTGTATAGAGGATTTTTTTAAGGGAAGAGAAATACAGCGACAGTCCTTGTGCGCGTTCAGAATTACTGTTGAAGTTTCCTGTCTAGAAGTAATTCAGCGACCGTCAGTTTTTAGACCCTTCGTCTGCTTCGGTCGCGCCATCGCTGGACGAGATCTCCAAGAATCACCTCAGTTTGGCTTTGCTACTTTTCCACTTCTCTTCTTCTTTCAGCGACCTCAAAAACGGACTTTCTTTTGCGGCGAACCGGTCGTGGATTCTCGTCCGCCGTCGCGACAAACTTTGTGCGAAATGCGAGGAAGCGACAGTTCGAAAATGCCTCTAAGAACCGCTGCGTAAACCACGTAATCCCCGCGCTCCGACGAGTCAGTTATACTAGGGAGTTTGATTGACAATCTAACAGCCAATAGAAAATGAGGGAGCCTCGTTTTCTATTGGCTGATGTTTATCTGGCCTCAACACGTCCACAGTTGATAGATTTTCGTTCTTTTTTTTTTTTGGTCATCATAGTTACAAAGCTGCTGCGTCTCTGTAATGGTATTTTAATCTTTCACTGACAATTTGAAACAAAAAAAAAAATCCTCCATACAACCTTTAAACTTTCTCAGGTGTCCATAGTTTCCCGACTGTTGCAATAGTTTAGAACGCAGCATAAATACCTGGTTGCTGTCATGTTTGGAGGAGCCGCTGCTGTCACTGAGGGTCGGGGACGGTGATGTCATCGTTCGGCGCCGGCGTGTGGTTCTGTCAGCGGCGGAGGGGAGACGACAGCATCACTCTGACTCTGGGGCGGATCTGTACAGAGAAAAGAACAGCGCGACGTCACAAAGAGGCTCAACGCTGCACCGTGACAGCGACACGTGACCGTCCGCGGAGCAAACAAAACGGTAACAGGAATATGAGGGATCAGATATCAGACTCTGGCTCCGGTTCACTTTCTATTGAAAAACCGTCGTCCCTCACTCTGTAACCGCCGCTGTCCGGCTCCTCATTTTGGTCTTAAAATGTTCATATTGACCCACTCTACATGATCCTGTTGTTTTTAATTTAGCTTTAGGCTCTATTCACGCTCACGTCACAAACCAGGACTTCCGGTGTAGTTCCCAATACTGGGCATGTGGTAAAACTATGGATTCAGCAGCAGCGTTTTCACAACATGCTAAAGCTTTTCATGAGGACGGGACTCTAAACAAATCTTCAATGTCACAGGCAGCTCAAAACTAGTGAAAGGTTACAAGTTCTTTCTAGAAAAATACTTTTTTGGCTTCCAGGGTAAATATTATTTGCTGGCAAACTGAGATTAATGCATTTAAATGATTTTGTTATTATTAAAATGATGAAAACTGAAGTGTGGTTGTAACTGTTGATGAGCCGAACAAAACAATGCCATGGAGATGAAGAAAACTGGGACACTTTTTCATTTTTTCTAGATTATGTCAGATTTACTACCGCAAACAGAGCCCGCCAAAGTTGTCATTGCATCTTTCCAAATGTCTTCCAGTGTAAATAGAGCCAATTTGTCTGTAAATCAAGATATGAACATCAATAACCGACCAAAGAGCTTCCTTCTTTTGCAGAAGTCGCTCCCACTAGATTTGCAACAGGTTTGACTGACAGCGATGCAGGCGAGAAGGGGAATTACCCTCAACCACCTCGCTCCTGATTGGCTCTTTAGCTGCTACGATGCTCGTGGTCGGAATTCCAAACATGGATCTTGCTTCAATTTCGCTTCTGTAACTGCTGGAAAAACGGTTTCCCGTTTACGTGACTTAAACTGTGACGCCGGACTGAAACAGGACTGAAACAGGACTAAACCGTTTTCAGTCCTGCTCTGGTCCCAGTCTCAGTCCTGGTTCTGTTCCCGGTCTCAGTTCTGGTCTCAGTCCTAGTCTCAGTCCTAGTCTCAGTCCTGGTCTGAGTCCTGGTCTCGGATCCAGTCTGGTCCTGGTCTCAGTCCAGGGCTGGTCCCAGTCTCAGTCCCCTTCTTAGTCCTGGTTCTGTTCCCGGTCTCAGTTCTGGTCTCAGTTCTGGTCTCAGTTCTGGTCTCAGTTCCGGTCTCAGTTCCGGTCTGGTTCTGGTCTGGTCTCGGACCTGCTTTAGTCCTGGTTTAGTCCTGGTTCAGTCCGGCATCGCAGTTTAAGTCGTAACCGGGAAATGGCCTTTATCCACAAAATCAAAAACTGAAAAACCGAATCATGGTTTTGGAGACAAATAATGAAGAAAATAGATGAAGAAAATAGATTTTTTTTTTTTCTTATTTTTGGTTTTATTTTGAAAAACAAATGAACGAATGATACACGGATTGTCCCCAGGTTGTATTTATCCCGTGCGAACAGAGCTTCAGTCCACTTCTTTAAACAGCTCAGTATCGAAATCGAGCTTGAAATTTTAGTATCTACAGCCAAAATCTACACTTTGAGATAAATTGTGCAGAGATATGAGGCCAGTAAGACTTAAAGTTTCTGTACTCTGGGCCCATTTTGCTTTTCTCACATAAATCAGGGTGTGAACGTTATTTCTGGGTCATGACGTGATTCAGTTCATATAGAGTCTTTACAGTGACTAAAAAGTTCATTAAACGCGCAGTTTTCAGATCCTCCTCCCTCTGCCCACAGAGCGGACCTGACACATGCCCACGTGTGTTTCCTCATGTA
>NW_026571175.1:35007528-35047528 GCF_026225935.1 Boleophthalmus pectinirostris
TCTGATGCCACGAGCTCCCACGAATTCATCTGAGTAACACTGATACTCTGACGTAGATCTGAGCACCGCCAAGTAATTCAGCGCCAAAACACTAAGACGCTAGTAGGGCTGGGTATCATTAAGAAGTTGCCGATACGATACATATCTCGATACAGTGAACTTTGATACGATATATTTCAAATCGATTCAATACAGTTTAATAAAAAAAATACTTCCTGTGCAACTAACTTCCACTTCTTGCACAAAGTTAGTATGAAACACATCCATTTTAATCCTCAAAACAGGGAAAATGTGAAATGTGTCATCAATGAGTTTTCTTCCACTAAACAAGCAACAAAACTGTAGCGCTGTACCAAAACAACTGAGTAAAATACACCAAAAAATACTCCTGGCGATATATCGACACAGCAGCCCACAATATCGATACTGTATCATCACATTAAGCGATACGATATATCAATATTTCAATATTTTTGCACACCCCTAGACGCTAGAATATATGTCCATTCATATAAACCAGGGGTGTCAAACATCCACCTCCAAGACCTTCAATCTGGCCCTCGACTGATTTTCTACTAAAATATTTTAATTATATTTTCTATTAAAATCTTGTTAATTTTCTGTGGTGTTTATCACAGCAGCGTCTCCAGCGTCTCTGTACGTGGCCCCTCCCACCAGAGCAGCACAAATGAAGACTTGTCTCTTTCCAAACGCTCTTAAAGGACGATCGTTTTGACTGTTGACCGTGACACCCTCATCAGAAAAATGTCCAACATGAGAAAAGTGGAGCCGAGTGCAGAATTTTACAAGAAAAATTGACTTATTCCTATTTATATACAAGTTCATGTTAAAACATTGTGTTAAAATTGCATTTTTCGTCAATTCAGTTCATCAATTAAAAAAGATTTCTGTAATAGATTTGTGTTTCTCTGCACAAATATTTGAACTTATTGCTATTTTTGAGGTTTATATGTCATGAGTTTTCTGATCCGGCCCCTTTAGGATCAAAGTAGGTTGGATACGGCCCCCGGACCAAAATGAGTTTGACACCCCTGATATAAACGTGTGTCTGTGTGTTCGACCTGCAGACGTATAATCTCTGAAAAGTTTCACATGAACCATCAGACTCACCATCAGCAGAACATCCCTCTGTCACAGAAAGAACACTCATATTCCACTGAGTCGTGTCCTTTAGTCCGACAGAAGCTGAACCACATCAGCGCACAATAGTGAGCTGTTTTTTGAGTGCTCAGTTTATGCAAATTAGCCATGTGATTTAAAGTTTAATTTCTGTAAGATGTAAACAAATATGCTCAAAGTTGTGTGGATAGGAAAAGAACACAGAAACGACGTGTCTGGACGCAGATCGTTTCCGATACGGTGATATGTTGATACGGTGATTCGTTTCAGCGTAAACGTAACTTAAAACTTCTTTCTGGGTCCAAATTCCCGAGAGCTGCAGTACCTGGAGCGGCCACTAGTCGGTCTCGAGCCGGGACAGAGGGGGAAAGCCTCATCCAGAACCGGATCGTCTGGATCACGTCAGAAGGACGACCCAACGAGCGTAAGAAGTATAAACGTGAAACATGATCGAGAAATAATTAAATTTGGCTTTAAAATCGGATTAAACCACCCACTTACTTCGAAATTAAGTTTCATTCTGAATATTTATTTTCATTTGGAAAGTTTACGTTTTCTTTTTAAAGCGGAATTCTTTTTTTTATTCAAAATTAAATCATTTTTATTCAGATTAAAGCTCTCATGTAAACGTGGCAAATGTCACATGAAGCTTTTTGTCAGTTTAGACCAGGGGTGGGCAAACTTTTTGACTCGTGGGCCACAAAGGGCTCTAAAATTTGATGGAAGGGCCAGACCAGGAGCAAATGGATGGAGTTTTTTGGTAATTCATCTCATGTTATTGAAATATCCCATATTTAAACATTACAAAGCATTACAACAAAATATCTGTCTCTCAAGTCCCACAATATTTACTATTTATTGAAATTACTTTTAAAACACTGAATATTATTATTATTATTATTCAAGTTCAGGGGGCCGGATTAAAAAGATTAAAGGGCCGCATATGGCCCCCGGGCCTTAGTTTGCCCACCCCTGGTTTAGACTCACAGTGCGAAGAGGAAGCACAACTTTTACTCAAATTATTCAAGTAGGAGTAGAAGTACACTGCTAGAAAAGTACGCTGAAAAATAAGTATAATTTCTTTAAAAAGCTACTCAAGTACATATAAATGAAAACGTGTCTGGGTTTTACAGTGTCCAAATGTGTAAAGTGTTGGTAGAAACTCGAGAGCAACACTTTTCTGACAGTGTTTTGGTGCTGCAGAGGTTGTTTGTTGTGGTTCCCTGGAGCAGATCTGGCGGGCGGTGCCCAGAGCGTGAGTCACCATCAGCAGGAAAAAGTGCGCTGTGCTCCTGTACCCGCCGCACGCACAGTGGAGCCCGTGTTGCTCACAAACCCAAAACACGCTCGAATCAGGCCATGAGAACGACGAGAGGCGGCGGGGGAGGGATACCGCAGGGGAAAGTTACAGCGGGGGGATTTACAAGAGAATATTTTCACTTTGAGACGCACAGACGAGAGGTTTCGAGTTACAAACAAACGCAGCTACAACTGAAGATTTGTTGTGTGTTTTTTCTACTTTGGTGAAAAAAAAATATAATTGCGGTTCTTATTAAATTTGTAATATATGTTTAAAGGAACCATACGTTAGATTTAGTGTAAAATTTTTTAATCAGCTGTGACCCAGATTTGAGGTAAACGTGTTCAAATCAAATATAGTTTTTACTGATAACAACTGTAATTCTGTTTATTCTTTATGACAAAAACACGGGACATGAGGGACGAGTGTTGATGTTATAATTTTTGTGTTTTTGGTCCAATCACAAAGCAGAATGAGCCTCCCGTGAGTCTTGGGTTGCTGGTTCAATGCTGTTTAAACCTAAAATGCTTCTCTCTGATCTGAACGGTCTCTACCTGAACCCCAGCACCTACATCCAGTCCATATGCAGTATTTTTCGGACAATAAGTGGCACTTTTTTTCATGGTTTGTGTGTTTTCTGTGACTTATACTCCGGTGTGACTTCTATATTAAAATGTTGACAGTGAAGTGTGGAGAGGTTCTAGTCTCGTGTGTGAGTATCTGCTGCTCCTGTTCCTCCTGCACCACTGTCACTTGGCTCTACTGCGCATGTCTCCTGCAGAAAGAGCCTCTGTTCTGTCTGTGTCACGTCAGTCGATCGCAACGTTACTTCTGCACCACTGAACAATTTAACATTTACACAAACTTACAAAGACAAAGACTGAGAAGACTGAACACAAATGAACACAAAGAGAAAATCAGATTCTGCAGATTACAAACTGCAAGTGGTGAAATCTGCAGCTGAAAACGATAATCGAGCAGCAGAAAGACACTGAACCAGGACTGAACCCAGGACTAGGACTGAACCAGGACTGAACCAGGACTGAACCAGGACTGAACCAGGACTAAAGCAGTCTAATTTTGCTGACACAGTCTAATCTAATGCACATTTTAGACAATTCCTTTCCCTTAGACCTGGTTTAGACCTGGTTTAGTCCTGGTTTAGTCCTGGTTTCCTGGTTTAGACCTGGTTTAGACCTGGTTTAGTCCTGGTTTAGACCTGGTTTACTCCTGGTGGTTTAGTCCTGGTTCAGCCCTGGGATCAGTCCAGATTTAGTCCTGCTTTAGTCGTGGTTTAGTTGTGGTTTAGTCCTAGTTTAGTCCTGGTTTAGACCTGGTTTAGACCTGGTTGAGTCCTGGTTTAGTCCTGGTTTAGACTTGGTTTAGTCCTAGTTTAGTCCTGGTTTCGTCCTGGTTTAGACCTGGTTTAGACCTGGTTTAGTCCTGGTTTAGTCCTGGTTTAGTCCTGGTTTAGACCTGGTTTAGACCTGGTTTAGTCGTGGTTTAGTCCTGGTTTAGTGCTGGTTTAATGCTGGTGTGGTCCTGGTTTTCGTCCTGGTTTAATCCTGGTTTCATCCTGGTTTAGACCTGGTTTAGTCCTGGTTTAGTCCTGGTTTAGTCCTGGTTTTCCTGGTTTAGACCTGGTTTAGACCTGGTTTAGACCTGGTTTAGTCCTGGTTTAGACCTGGTTTTCCTGGTCCTGGTCCTGGTTTAGACCTGGTTTAGACCTGGTTTAGACCTGGGACCTGGTTTAGACCTGGTTTACCTGGTTTTCCTGGTTTCCTGGTTTAGACCTGGTTTACCTGGTTTAGACCTGGTTTAGACCTGGTTTAGACCTGGTTTAGACCTAGTTTAGTCCTGGTTTAGACCTGGTTTAGACCTGGTTTAGACCTGGTTTAGACCTGGTTTAGACCTGGTTTAGACCTGGTTTAGTCCTAGTTTAAGGGAGTCTCACATTCATGTATTTGAATAGTCCTGCTGTTCTGCGACCGTCAGCCACAACAGAGTCTCTATAAAACTATATTTAGACAAAAACGCTTTCAGAATATTGACTTAATCCTTGTTTTTCATCATAATAATAAAAATAATGGTTCAGATTAAATGTCTGTTTGTTTTTCATGACGCGTTGTTGAGTCTGACCACATCCCGTGAAACACACGAGGCAAAACAAGAACAACACCCAAACATTCATTCAGGTTTTTACTGCGAGAGGAAGTGTCAACGAGGAAGAACACCTACAATTCACCCACTAATACTGTTCTGTTCCCTCATGTAAATATAAAAACACTATTCCTAAATTACAGTATAGGTTAGTCGAGGAATGGAGCAGAGCTGGAATGTTTGATGAGAACGTTACAGCAGAGTCCAGAAAAAATCCTTAAAATCCAGAGGGAAAAAACAAAAAAAGCATCTGTAGCTCTTGGTTATTTCAGTTCAGACTCGTGTTAACAATAAACAACTCAATTAAAACTAAAAAACTGCTAAAAAAATAAATAAAATAACACCACAAAATGAAACTATCTCAAACCTGACATCATGATCTGGGTAATTACACATTAATCAAATAATTAGACACACCCTCTTTTGTGTTTTGTCTCCACGTTCATGACTATGCACATCGGCCACGTGTACATGATGTTTTTTTAATTCCGAATGAATTGTTCTGAATAGGGACGAGCATTCGATGAAATTTTCTTAATCGATCGTCGGAAGAATTAACGGTCGATTATCGATTAATCATTAACGTTTTTATATTAAAATGATCATCATTATTATTACTATCTGCACTACTAATCTGCATAAATAAATTCAACTTTACGACATATAAACCGTAACGACTCTAGAGCCACATCAGCCCGTTTGACATTATAACGTGTTTAAAGGTTGTATAGAGGATTTTTTAAGGGAAGAGAAATACTGCGACAGTCCTTTTTCAAATGTTGTGCATGTGTGACGCCACCTTCCTCCTCCACAGTCTCAGTAGAAACACCTCCTCCCGCCTCTTTACTCTAGAGTCACACTTGTTTACATCCAGTGCGTGTTCAGAATCACTGTTGAAGTTTCCTGTCTAGAAATATTTTATCGACCAACGCGTCAGTTTTTAGACCCTTCGTCTGTTTCAGTCGCGCCGTCGCTGGAAGGAATCTCCAAGAATCACCTCAGTTTGTCTTCAGTCCTTTTCCTCTTCTCTTCTTCGTTCAGCGACCTCAAAAACCGACTTTCTTTTGCGGCGAACGGGTCGTGGATTCTCGTCCGCCGTCGCGACAAACTTTGTGCGAATTGTGAGGAAGCGACAGTTTGAAAAAGCCTCGAAGAACCGCTGCGTAAACTACTAAATCCCGTCAGTTACACTAGAAACGTAGGGAGTTTGATTGACAACCTAACAGCCAATAGATAAAGAGGCAGCCTCGTTTTCTATTGGCTGATGTTTATCTGGCCTCAACACGTCCACAGTTGATAGATTTTCATTCTTTTTTTTTCTGGTTATCATAATTACAAAGCTGCTGCGTCTCTGTAATGGTATTTTAAACTTTCACTGACAATTTGATACAAAAAAAAAAATCCTCCATACAATCTTTAATTCAGTTTTGCGCAACTCTCACAGAAACAAAACTTAAAACCACATCGCTAATTTGCATAAACTAAGTGAAGATAAAACTCCAGCTCTTGTGTCGCTGATGTGGTTCAATTTCTGTCAGATTAAAAGACATGACTCAGGTGAATACAGGTTAGTGTGACCAGATTTGCGTTTGTCAAAACCAGGACAGCGTACGGGGGGAGGGGGGCGGGGCCTCGTCATCCACATTGAGCGACTCGCGCAAAACTTTTTCATGTGAAAAACTTTTTCCCGCTGGACACAGAAACATATGTGCTGCTTTATACACTGTGCACATGGACTCACACTTGTCCCGAACGCAACGGAAAGCGTGAAATTTCTTGTACAAATCATCGTTAAATCCACATTTGTGCTTCGGTTCGTTACAGACTGACCCACTGTTTGTGTCTCGCTCCTTCTGATGCAGAGACACATGTACACACCTGTTTGGTCACGACACACACAGCAACATACGTTTGGTTTGTCGATTAAAATGAACGTAATCGATGAAATTCTTCATGATCAATTATCGATTAATCGACTAATCATGCCCATCCCTAGTAACAACAACACATAAAAACAGATTTTATAATAAGGCAACTCGCACAGAAACTGTAAAATTAGAGATTAAAAATAAGATTAACGCAATTAAAAAACATAAAGCGCTAAATATGACTGTAATTAATTAATCGCAATTAACGCGATAATTTGACACCCCAACTTTTAACACTTTTATATCTTTAATCTGCAAATGTTTCTCTGTCTCACGTCTCTATTCACTGTTTCATGTTATGATTGAAGTGTGAGTGTTTTCTGTTTGTGCTGTTTTTATGCTGCTTCTTGGTCGGGTCGTCATCGCAAATGAGCTGCTGAGGTTTTTCAATTGACTCACCTGGTAAAATATTGAATAAATAAAAGACTCCACCACATTAATAAGGCTTGGAACACACATTTTAGGTCTGAATCACAGTGCGGTGTCAGGTTATTGAGGTTATAGTGGTAGAATTTGTTAAAGTTGCTGTAAAAAGTACTGCCGTTTTAAGCTCTTTTTAAGAAAACTCTGAGGTCATGGAGCGTTTCTAAGTCTGCACCAGGTCGACGCTTCTGTCCTAGATTTTCAAACAGCCTCCGATCTCCGCGTGAACTCCTCGCAAACCCTTTAAGAACCACGCGCCGGAGTCTTTTGTTACCGACAAGAACCGAACTTTCCACGACACACAAACCCTTTACATAATGGCCTTCATTTGTCAGCTCCGGCAGCACTCACTAAATTAAACTGTCTCCTTCTCGCTGACAAAGAAAGCTGCGGGTCCCCTCTCCCCGAACCCTCCCCGAACCCTCCCCGAGAACCGTCACCTGGACTAAGTGATTACTGCTGGACTCAACACCTGCCAGGCCCCTCCCCCGAAACACGAGAACCTCCTGAAGCCGCTCGCTCCAACTCCGCCTGTTGCATAATAGAGGTGGAACGTAACACAAGGGAAACCAGTAAAGCGCTACGTACAGGTGCATTGTGTAACTTTTCTGCTGCTTCTGTCTACGGAGACGTCATCGCTCTGCCCGGAATGTTCCACAGTGTGACTTTGTTTGTGCTGCAAAAAGTTTCATTTGTACTACTTTCATTTTTGAGATATTAATGATTCTTTTCTAGGTCCAGTGGGGTCAACCTGCCCCCGGGAAGCTTCAGAAAGCTCTAAAACCACACAAAATGGAGTCAATCGTTTGTGTTTCGTTTCTGCTGCAAAAAGATTTGTTTGTGCGATTCTGGTTCTTAAGATATTAACAGTTTTATTTTGGGGCGATGACGTCATCCAGCCCCTCAAAATGTCAAATAACCTCAAAACAGACAGAAAATTATACGAAACGTATTTCATTTGTGCTGATACAATTTTCATTTGTGCAAGTATATTTCTAAAATTATTAATTATAATAATTGATTTAAATTGTAAGATGTCACTGAGTGCGTATACATGCACATCAGTAACCCAGTTATTAGCCATATCCCGGTTATGTCAGTATTCGTGTTACTGCGTTTACATGAGCACTGAGAAACCGGGACACTCATATCCGCGTGTACATGATCAAATGGAGTATCCCGGTTTCTTGACATAATCTTACAAATGCGCAGGCGCAAAAATTAACTTAAATCAATTTCATAAACCAGGAAAAATACAAACCGTGAGCTCCTTTAGCATAAGAAGCTAAGGAGCTACGAGATCTCCCACAATCCACTGTGCAGATTCTTCATTAAAATCTTCTGCATAAATAAACTCAACTTTACAACATATAAACCATAAACACTATAGATCCACATCAGCCCGTTTGATCAGATAATTCAGCTGTGATCACATTTGTTTACGTTTTACAGAAACGAAACTTAAGACTTTAGCTAATTAGCATAAACTGTTAGCGGCGATAAAAACAACTCGCTCCTTGCGCCGCTGATGCGATCAGTTTCTTTTGGACTAAATGACACGACTCTGTGGATTATGTGTGTTATTTCTGTGACAGAAGAGGCGCTAATGATGGTAAGTGTGTTTCGTGCATATAGAGTATAGGAGATAGTTCATGTTTTAGCTTTTCAGCGTCACACGAGTGCAGGTCGTACGAGTGCAGGTCGTACGAGTGCAGATTGTACGTGTGCAGGTTTAGCGCAGCTCTTTATTTTACAGTCATTTCACTCGTTTGGTCACTTTATTTATGTTGGTCAATTTATTTATGTCACTACTGTTGTGGTGAAAGGCTGGAAAGTGTCTTTTGGACGCATGCAACTCAACTTTATGTTGCAGTAACCGGGATACTGCGTTTACATGCCACAAGTATCCCGGTTACTATCGGAATAAACCAGCTACAGTAACCCGGTTTCTAATAACCGGGATACTGCCATAACCGGGTTACTGAAACCGGGTTACTGCGTATACATGCACCATCAAGAAACCGGGATACTCAAAAAACCCGATCATAACCGGGTTACTGATGTGCATGTAAACGCACTCATTTACGCTCAGCTTACGGCAGCGGCTTTAAGCAAAACTCTGTAAAACTAGTGAAGAGAAACGATCTGAGTCTGTGGAAAAGTCTGTATCAGTCTTTAGTAACTCGCTTTTCCACAGCCTCAGACGTTTCTCTTCACTAGTTTTGTGGAGTTTTTCTAAAGCCGCTGCCGTCGTGTGAGATGAAATGACGTCATATAATTTCCCCAAATTTTAGAAATAAACTCACACAAATGAAAACAGCCACAGCACAAAACAGCACAAAGGAAATAGAAGCGTTTGCTATAATATTTTACCCGCTTTGAGGTTATTTCACATTCTGAGGTGTTGCACGATGTCATCGCCCGAAAATAAAACTGTTCATATCTTAAGAACCGTAATCGCACCAACGAAACTTCCCCCAGAGGCTATAAATAAGACCGTTAAAGGACACGCCTCCTCTTTTGTCTGCAGACCATGTGGAGGAACAGATAAGTAGGTGAGAATAACTGGAATAACTGAAATGTACAACTAAATTAAACAGATTTAACCAAATAAAACCTATTTAAAGTAACTTGAGTGTGTTGTGTTTAATTTAAAGGAACTAAACTAGACTAAAAACTGAATAAAACAAACCCAGTATGAGATAGTATTTTGATCATTATTTCTCATGTAATTTACTTTTATAATATATTACTACATATTCACTTTCTTTTAAGGTATTTTAAGGAATGTTTTGATGGAGAAAAACTTGGTATTTTGTCTAAAAGTACTGTTAAAATTGCACATACATAACAATCTTGTCACTTTTTATCTTGTATTTTACATTGTTATGGTTTTTAGTTTGTTATGTTCAGATAATCCTCAATCACAATGTCAATTTAGGCAACGGTTTGTACGAATAACGACCTTGAATTTAGTCATGTTGTGTTATAATAAACATATTTGGGGTCAGATTATTATAGTCATAAGATTTTTGACTTTTTTTTATATATATAATAGATCATTGTCAATATTCAACTAACATGACTTCTTACTTTACATCATCATAACTTTAATAAACATATTGGGGGTCAGATTATTACAGTCAGAGGTTTCCCCTTTTTAACTACTCAACTGATCAACAAATCATTCTACATCACTTTGATTATCTAACTCATTAATAACGACTAATCTCATTTTCAGTCAAATATGTTTAAACAACTAAGGCTGCGTTCAGACTGCAGCCTGAAGTGACCCAAATCCGATTTTTTGGCTTCTATGTTCCTGTATCCGATCTTTTAATGACAGAATCTGAACGGCACAGATCAGATTTTTTCAAATGTGACTCAGGACACTTGGATATGTGCTCCTGAAACCGATACATATCTGATCTTTTGACATGCGACTTCAGTCTGAACGGCCAAAGCTCATCCATCCGACCTACACGTCATTAACAAGCGACAGACGTCACTATTCTGCGCTGAAGCAGGTGGAAACCGGAACTGTAAAATCTCCAGGTGCTCAATGCTCGCGTCCATATTTGGACAACTTCCGTAAACACAGAGACGCTCGCTGCGGTTGACACATGGGGTTGACGTCGTCGTGTCTCCAGTGTCACATGTGGGACACTTTCGGGCCGTTTGCCGTTCACACTGAAGTCACAGACAAGTCGCATTTAATTGGAAATGTGAACGACCTCGCAAAAACATCGGATTTAAACAAAAAAATCTGAATTGAGCGTTAAGCCCTGCAGTCTGAACGTAGCCTAAGTCATTTTTAACATTCAAAAGTTATAATCGACATAAAAAGTGCATCTGGGTTCTTCAAAAAACACTTTTAAATACGTTAAATATATTTAAATTTGCAGATATAGTATTAATATTCAGATTTTTCTACAGAATTCAAGTTGTTTATTCATAAAATATAGATTTTCAGAGGGTTGTCAACAGACCATAACAGGATTCTGACCCCGGGGTCAAAATACTATACCACACCGGGATAATTATATTTAATAGTTTAGTTGGTTATGGAGAAATGAACAAATGTGAAACGGAGTTGAAATGAAGTTTACAGCGACAAAAGCCACATTTACTTTTTACTCAAGTAACACAACAGAGTATTTCTTCCACCGCTCTTACATAATCACGAGTCAATCATTAATGACCCGACACCTTGTAAATGATCTGCCGAGGCGGAAAGAGAACAGGCTCGCGGGGCTTAAAGGCAGAACAGGCTGGCGGCGTACGAGGCGTCCTGATGGTTTTACCCGATACGTGATCCGCGCGCGGAGGGGAATTATCAAAGCGCAGAGCTATGACACTGCACTAATCCGAGCTCCAGCAGCACTTTGGAGTAAATGAGTCTAATTGAGGCTGATCCCGGTGACCTTTACAACGGCTCCTCTGAGGTCGGCCTCGGGCTCCGAGCGCAGGAGGAAGCAGAGGCGAATATAGAATGACAACGCACGAAACAAACCCGGACAATCGCCACGTTTACATGAGAGATTTAATTCTGAACTAAAATTTGAATTCTGAATAAAAATGTATTCCACTTTAAAAAGACAATGTAAACATGGTCCTAATGGAAATTGTTATTCGGAATCAAGTTTAATTTAATCTGAAGTAAATCGGTGGTTTATTCCAATTTTAAAGCCAAATTTATTTATTTCTCGATCATGTAAACGTTTATTCTTTTAGTTGAAAACACCAATCAACGTTTATTCTAAATTATTTTGTTACAGTTAGAGCTGTCGCAATAACCGCGAAAATGAATCACTGCGGCACTAAGAGGTTCACCACGATCACAGCACGTGACCACGTGACCCCGGCCCAGAGTCCTGCACGGGTCCAGTTTAAGAGACCTGCACCCGCCCGGACCTGTTAATATTCCACCTGTTACTGCCCGTGATAACCCAGGACTGACCCAGGACTGAACCCAGGACTAGGACTAACCAGGACTAACCCAGGACTAAACCAGGACTAGGACTAACCAGGACTAACCAGGACTAACCAGGACCCAGGACTAACCCAGGACTAACCCAGGACTAACCCAGGACTAACCCAGGACTAACAGGACTAACTCAGGACTAACAGGACTAACCAGGACTCAGGACTAACCCAGGACTAACCCAGGACTAGGACTAACACAGGACTAACCCAGGACTAACCCAGGACTACCCAGGACTAACCAGGACTAACACAGGACTAACCAGGACTAACACAGGACTAACCCAGGACTAACCCAGGACTAACCCAGGACACTAGGACTAACACAGGACTAACACAGGACTAACCCAGGACTAACCCAGGACTAACCCAGGACTAACCCAGGACTAACCCAGGACTAACCCAGGACTAACCCAGGACTAACCCAGGACCAAGGTGCCCCTGTGTAGACCATCTGGAGATCGCAGGTAAAAGGACCACCGCAGAGCTCCGCGCCGCACAGAGTTAAATGCGACCGTCACCCGATTGCACTTTGCGGACACCTGCTCCACGTGCAGGCCTCTGACCCGACCTGGTGCAGGCCTCTGACCCGACCTGGTGCAGGCCTCTGACCCGACCTGGTGCAGGCCTCTGACCCGACCTGGTGCAGGCCTCTGACCCGACCTGGTGCAGGCCTCTGACCCGACCTGAATTCGATCGAATTGAAAGCTCACTGTATCGAGGTTTGTATCGTATCGGCAACTTCTTAATGACACTCAGCCCTGATTCTGACTGTGAGCGGGTTCGCCTCTCCACAGATCTGACCTGTAACTTGGTCTGGTTTGGTCTCCATGAAGATCGAAAGGTTTAATGCCACACTGTGAAACATTCCAGACAAAGCAATAACATCTCCACGGAGAAAAGCGTTTAACTTTTCTGAAGGAGGGTACGTCAAAGTAATTTCAGTGTTTTCAGAAAGCGAAAGCAAAAGTAAATAATTCATGTAGCTCAAAACCATAAGTGTCTGTGTCGTTGTGCGTAAACCTGCCAACCCGGTCGTTTCCAGACGACAAACAATGCGCGGTATGTCTCTGTGTGTGTGTGTTCAGATTTCACTTTCTTCTCCAAAGCTCCGGGGTGTTTGAGGAGAACTTCTCACAATCCTGGAATGCTTCTAAAATCTTAAAATGTATTTGCCTCTTTTGTTTACGCAAATGTGACGGCCTCTGGATTTTGGATTTTTGTTTCACTGCAAATTTTACACTCTGAACTTTGACTTGAATTTGAGGGCTTGAAAATATTTGTCCTGAATATTTAAGAAGTAGATTTTTTTAACATATTGAATTTTAAACACTTGTAACTTGAAAATGCACGCTTAAAACTTCAGCAACTAAAATTCAGAATAAAACTAATTCAAACATGTTTTTTTCAGAGTTAAGTGAGAAATTCAACGGTATTTAAAATTCTAATTATCTTCCATAAAATAACGTTATAAAGCACTTTTAAATCTTATAACAGAAAAGACGCAAGCATATACACACTTTTGTTAGTCTCCACAAAGTATTGCAATAAATATCGTACCGTGAGATGCATATCGTGAAAATATTGTATCTAGACATTTGGATATTGTTGGATATTGTTACATCTATTGAAAACCGCCCAAGTGAAATTTCTCAGGGAATGGCCCCCGCTCAAAAAAGCATCATGAGGAACAAGGAAACAGCTCACATTTTCCTGTATTTAATATTAAACACAGTTATTAAGGTCCTTATTTTACACTTTGCTCACTGAAAACTGCAGGAGTGATTCTAAAAATACAGAACCAAGATGTACTTGTACTACAGTAGGGACAAGTGGCAGGTGAAAACAGGAATTTTCTGAGCACGAAAAAAAAAACATTAATAAATGTGGATTTCTCTGGAATTATTGGTCCTATCGACATGAAATAAAAACTGTAGTACTAGTGATCCTGACACATGTCTATGTTTTAATAAGACGGAAGAAGATCGAATCAAAAATCGAGATCAATCAATATAGATTCTTCTTTTATATATATATATATATATATTTAGCCCAGGATAAAACCGCAAACAGCAGACTAAAACAGGCAAAAATTATTCCAAATACAACTTTGAGTCAAATGATGATGGAAAAGTATTATAATATGACTCAAAAAGCTCGATTTTAAAAGCAGCATTGTGTAACTTTTCTGGAGGATCTGTCAAATGCTTTTCTCTAGCAAGATGTTATTGTTTTGTCTGGAATGTTTCACAGTATGGCATTAAACCTTTATATCTTCATGTAGATGTTCTTGGTATTTTTGAGCTATAAAACCACCTGTAATTGAATAAATGTAAAGTAGATCTGTTAATAAGGATAAGGTAGAGCCAGTTTCACTTTGTGGAAACTGTCTGACCTCGCAGCATTAGGATTTGTTCGCTCGACGGTAGGCGGGTACTTTTTTTAATTTAACCAATCGCTGCTATTTGGTCGTGACGTTTGTAAAGCGCTGGAACACTCTGTGGAGTCCAAGTAATTTCCAGCACAACAGCAAACAAAGCAGAGAGTGAACATCCTCGACCTCGGGAATTGTCGCCTGTCTTCGTCTACATCCATCTCGACACTTTGTTTACTGTTGTGCTGCACTACAAAATGGACCCAGACAGACGCAAGGAGTTTGACGTCATGGCTTCACAGCTCTTCTCTGATTGGTTGGTGTGCGGTCTACAATTTTTGAGCAAATCGTCTAGTGTATTCTGATTCCTGACCTAGTTGCTGGAGAGAAATGAAATTGAGTTGAGGCACTAGCCGGCTCCAGCCTGACTAGTTTAATGTTATACTGTGGAACATTCCAGACACTGCAGTGACAAATCCATAGAAACAAGCAGGTGACTGACTGTCCACCAGAAAAGTTACACAGTGCACCTTTAAGACAGCTCACATTTTCCTGTATTTAATAATAAACACAGTTACTAAGGTCCTTATTTTACACTTTGTTCACTGTAAACTGCGAAAGTCTGAAACAAAATGCAAAAACTGAATCCACCATTTTAGAAACTTGTAATAAAAAACAGTGGGCAGAGATAGGGGGTAAGTGAAAACAGGAATTTTCTGAGCATGCAAAGCTCAAAAACGGGATAAAAAAAACTTAAGAAATACTCAAAATACAATTGGAATGAATCAAATAATGAAGAAAAAACATTATAACGTGACTCTGAAAGCTCTTTAAGATAATTTTTTTCATTAATAAAACTCGATGAGGAAGCGAAACGTCCGCTCGGTCCACATTACTAAAAACCTGTAATGAACCCAGAACTCTGAGGACATCAGATCTCAGAAAATCCTCGATTCTTAAAGCACTTCTGTCTCCAAACATTCTCTCAGTCCAATAAACATTTATCCGTCCAAACTCATCTCAGAGTCAGCAGCCTCTCGTCAGCGCCGAGCCTGGAGCGACCACACCGACCGGGTTTAGTGTTTAGTGTTTACAGCGCACACATTCTGCTCCTCCGTTTCCATGACGAACGGAGACAAAGAGCCTGGAGACGTCCGCTGTCCGTCCAACAACACCGTCCAACAACACGTCACTCTACCAGGGCTGAAAGATTAACCACGGACTAAACTAGATGGAAAGGATGTCATTCGCAAACGGCCAAACCCGCAATTATCGTATTTAGGGATGTCACGTGGTAATACAGGAAGCGCTCCACTGTGTTTTTAAACTCCATCGACTTTCACTAGAATCATTTGGATCATTGCAGCCCTGGAATTGCCAAACTCTACTAACTCTTTCCTCCCTGGACGCCGACTAGGAACAACCCAAACATATATGACTAGGGCTGCCCTTAGAGCAGAACTGCATAAAAGAAAACCGACTTACACGAGTGATTATAAATGATTTTTACACTCATGAACTTAACTGAAACACAGACATATTTGGCATATTTCAGCATCTGATATCTGCATGTTCTGAGACTATATTCATAAAAAAATGTAAAAAATATATTTGTCAAAGTATTTAAACAGATTTCATATCACCAGATACAGTAAAACCAAGTGTGCACCTGTTTTTACCTGTTGTTCACCTGTGTGGACCTACTCCGTTTTTTCCATTTAACTTATTCAACTCATTTAGCTTATTATAATGTAATAATATAATAATAAATCTCTTCCCCGTCAGTGTGTGTCCAGTATTTGACATCTTGGTTACTTTCTCGTGCGCAGAGCTCCGCATAAGCGTTTGTTTCTGTAGCAATTCTCTCATACATCGCATCTTGGAAAAAAAGACTGAAATATTTCAAAGGACTGGCCTGAACAACATCCAGATTTCAGGGCAATTTTGGTTCATAATCGAGTATAAAGCCCGGATAGTTTGTTTGGATATCACATTACTCCACACAGATGCATCAGCGGCATTCTCATCTCCGGAAGTTTCACTCTCTGAAAGTCCGTCGCTGTTTTCCACTTTATAATCAACTTCATCATCACTTTGAAATCTATAAAAACTTTCTCTAAACTCATCCATAAAATATGTCCGCTCCTCATTATTTCTAAAACTGTGCGCCGCAGCGCCGCGATCTTTCCATTGCTCGTGTTTCGTGTTGTGTTTTTTCCGGAAGCTCCATCGTCACTACTTCGATTAACTTTGGAAAAAATCTGCGAAAACGTATCCTTGAATCCTATTGGTCAGTCTAGTGTGGGTTGTAGTGGCCCCGACCTATCGCAGTCTCTGTTTACACGTGAAAAACCGAGCCGTTTCTAATGGTCGTCAAATCACGTCTTTAGTGAAACAGCGGAGGAGTCAAAAGACGTCATTAAGGAAACAAGGAGGGTCGTCAAATGTCGTCTTCATGGGGGAAAGAGCTAAACTAAAAGGAAAAGGAGCTGTTCACTTATGCTGCGTTCGATTATTCTCCTGTCTCCCACTCGGATCTCGGAGTCAGACTTGAGACTTGATAAAATGGACTAAGACTTGGGACTCGACTTGGACTTGAAGGTCAGTGACTCGGGACTTGATTCAGACTTGAGCTTGTGACTTGAGAAACACTTTGAATTCTTTCTGTTCTGATTGTAATGATTCACACTAAGATCTAGTCAAGACATTTAAAAAGCAAAAATGTACTAAATTCATTTCTACAACTCTATAAATACTCATATATAAATATACTATGATTTTTTAAGCACAATTTATCTTAAAAATCAAATAAATTGTAAAAATCTAAAGACTTGAAATATTTGAAGCTCAAAACAGACGACTTGGACTTGATTTGGACTTATGGGCCAGTGATTCGAGACTCGACGTGGACTTGCCTGTGTTTGATTTGACTTGGACTTGAGGTCAAAGACTTGAGACTTGCAAAACAAAGACTTGATCCTACCTTTGTCTTGGATATAACGTCACGTCCACACTTTAAACGTTTTTTTTTGTGTGTGTGCATAGATTGAATATATGAATGGACGCATTAACGCACTAGCCGCCCAGTTCTGGTTTTGAGTTTCCAACTTAAAGAAAAACATGGACGTCAACCGTAAAACTGTTATTGTTGTTGTTTATCTTCTGTTAGTGACTCTAGGGACGTTTGGCAACACCCGTTTAAAACAAGTCTTTGTTCAACATTGGCCTCAGCGTAACACAACGACATCCAAATCTCACGGTGCGATATTTATTACGATATTTTGTGGAGGCAAACAAAACTGTGAATATGTTTCTTTTTCCTCTTAAAATGCCTTCACAAGACTTAACCCAAAGAACTAAGACTTAAAAGTGTTAGAACTGTTATTTCTTCTTGTCGTCTGCACTGAAATGGAGCAAAGGATCATGGTCTATGTAGTTCCCTCTGTCTTTTTTTTATCTATTGCTGCACCATCACTCTTCATTTAAGCAAAGACACTTGTAATTCGATATTTTGTGACGGTCCACGATATTATTGTGCGAACTTTGACGATACGATATCACGATATTTCAGTTATTGTTACATCCCTAGCAGTAATACAGACGCAGTAAAGTACTGCAGTGATACGAGTGACTGAAATTGTCATTTAAGCCCCCAAAGCTCCAAACACAATGAAAAAAGTGAGTTAAAAGTTTCTATCTTGGATCTCGGAATCTTTGCTCGGTCTCATCTGAGTTCTGCCGTCCGAGGAAAAGGGCCGTGTCAGTGCGTATCTTTGGCAACGTCTTCGGACCTTCAAATCAGATGGATACTCGAACGCAACATTAAAAACTAGTTCATGACATCACAAGGTGGAACAGAGCATTTTCATGTTATCAGCTCCTTTTAGCTTTAGTTCAGTAGACTGGCAATAGAGTCTCTAAATAATTCAAGTGAAGGTGTGTACAGAAAGAACAAAAGTGTGGCTGTTTGCTGCAGGTGTTCCAATCAGTGGGAGCAGGTAGACGATGCTCTTGGAAAAAGATCAAAACTCAAACACAACAGACTCCAGGCGCTCCAAAGAAGTGACAAAACGCATGAGGAAAAATGTAGTTAAAAGGCCAAAGCCGACATGTTTCGACCTTAACAGGTCTTCATCAGGGCTTGCGAGCTCTCATGTGATTTTTTTTTAACTTTTTCTACTTCTTTGGAGTGCCTGGAGTCTGTTATGGGCCCGGTCAAGCAGAAGTAAACAGCAAGGAGAAAAATGTATTGAACAGATACATATGTACTCTAGTTTATGAAACTGTTGACCTTTTTTCTGTACCATTTTTGGTTCTAAAGTTCCATCTGTTTTAAACAGACCATGTATGAAACATGGAACAAAAATTATTTCCCAAATTTCAAAGACCTGAAAAATCATGTAAATAAATGGATGTATTTCATCATATCTTGTGTTATTCCATCTTTGAACTGTTGATGAAGGTACAGGATTTAAAAAAAAAAAAAAAAAATTTAAAATGATAAAAATTTGCTTGGAAGGACTGACATATTTTATAGAAATAGTTTCCTTTCATTTTGAAGTAATATTAAAGTATTCAGAAGAAAAAAGCGACAAATTATGTAAAATCCTGCACCTTCTACTTGTTTGAACAATTTTCCCTCGTTACTTTTCCCTCCGTTACCATGACCTTTCTTAATAAAAAATCTCATGAGTCAAAAAGTCAGAGGTTTTTCAACCTAATCTTGTACCATATGGTAGAAAACTATATGAAGCAAATATTCAAACCAGTTTGTTAAGGATATGTAAGTGAGAACCAAGAGTTATCACTGTTTGGATTTATTGACCAAAAAGTGCTGCATATTTCATTCCCTCCGTTACCGACATGAGTTTTTAAATTTTTTGTCTTGAACTTGAAAGAATCTCACAGGTTTAACTTGACCCTGTTGGAGTGTAACTCTTTCCTACATTCTGATACTTTACTTATTTCAATAGTCCCTCTAGTTTCTGAATAAGAGACATTTGAATGTCAAAAATCTGCCCCTGTTTCCCTCCGTTACCACTTGACCGAACCCTTATGTTTTAGTTGAAGGTGTGTGGATTTTAAAAACACACCGAAGCACTTCCTGTATTATCAGATGACATCACAAGGTGGAACAGAGTGTTTTAAAGTTTGAGAGAAAACTCAGATCTGCAGGATTTGTGTGTTAAACATGAATGAATGAAACAAAACACATCTCCAGGTCTGTTTGTGGTGAGAAAACGACATTACAGCACAGATCTGAAAACAACAGAACTGAACAGAATCTGAATATTAAAATATAAATCGCAGCCTTAATCGTGATCACAGCGTTTGTCAGGAAAACCCACTGACCCGCCCCTGACCACTGACCGTCCACACGCTCACCACCAGGTCTAAAAAAGGTCCTGGTCTGAGCTTCCTGTCCCGGTTAAGACTCTGGACACGCCGGGGCTAAAGCTGCGCATGATCCGCGTCCGGCAGATTTACATCGACACACATCTGGCAGATTACGGCTCCATCACACCCAAAAGTGAGCGAGCGTGCGCCGGGACATATGGTGCCCGCCCCAACCTGTGACCTTTGGGAACAAGGGCAGGAGAGAGTATGGAGATGTGGTTTTACTGCACCGTTTTCCAATTGTGACGGAAAAGAATTATTTTTATCCATGTTTAAACTTCTGTGGCAATAATAAACTCCTGTACGCGTCTCTACATCGCCCGCTCATGTTCACTCTTTGACCTATAAATGTCCTGTACGTATTATCTGTGGAAGGTAAAAGACTAAGTTTGCTGCTCAGGGAAAAGGCGATGATTTTCACGATTTGCATTTTGACTAGGGCTGGGGATCATTAAGAATTTGCCGATACGATACATATTCCGATACCAGAGGTGGGACCAAGTCGTTGTTTTGCAAGTCTCAAGTCTTTGACCTCAAGTCCAACGTTAAATACAGGTGAGTCCAAATCAAGTCTCGAGTCACTGGCCCATAAGTCCAAGTCAAGTCCAAGTAGTCTGTTTTGAGCTTCAAAAAAGTACCAAATATAGCTTATATTTTTACAATTTTATTTTATGAATTTTAAACTAAATTGTACTTTAAAAAATCATGGTACATTTATATATGAGTATTTATAGATTATGTAAGAGTTGTAGAAATTAATTTAGTACATTTTTTCTTTTTAAATGTCTTGACAAGATCTTAGTGTGAATCATTGGTCAGAACAGAAAAAAAATCTGATTTGAAAGTGTTTCTCGAGTCACAGGCCTCAAGTCCGAGTCAAGTCCCAAGTCACTGACCTTCAAGTCCAAATCGATTCCCAAGTCTTAGTCCATTTTATCAAGTCTGAAGTCCTAAAAATAGTGACTCAAGTCTGACTCGAGTCCAAGTCACGACTTGCAAGTCCCCACTTCTGCTCGATACGGTGCACTTTCAATTCGATACGAAATATTTAAAAGTCTTTGTTAAACCACTTCTTGCGCAAAGTTCATATGAAAAACGGCAATTTTAATCATCAAAATAGTGAAAATGTCAAATGTGTCGGATAAACGAGTTTCCTTCCTCTGAACAAGCAACAAAACTGTAGCTGTAACAAAATAATTTTGTAAAATAAACCAAAAAATACTACAATAAAAAAAAAATAAAACAAAGTTTTTTTCTTCCAAAATTTAGTTGATGCTGTTTATATTGAGATGTGCTCAATAGCCCAGAATTGACGGTAATTTAGAGTTATTTACTTTTTTCTTTACAACATAATTCCATAAAAAGTCCTGAGTGAGCTGCTGTGTCTAAACTTAGTCCTGGTGGTGAATGTCCCGTCTAAAATTATTCTCTTTACAGTTAATATCCTGACATAATCCGAGCACTTCATCCTTCTCTTCCTCTTCCACGCCACACGCGGCTTTTCCCTGGAAGTCTGATTCAGCCCGTCCGACGTCCGCACGCACTCGCTCGCCACATCCCGCCACATCCACCCCCCACACCCCCCACACCCCCCACACCCCCACCCCCACAGCCCCCACATCCCCCCACATCCCCCACAGCCCCCACACCCCCACCCCCACATCCCCCCACAGCCCCACATCCCCACAGCCCCCCACAGCCCCCACAGCCCCCACAGCCCCCCACAGCCCCCCACAGCCCCCCACAGCCCCCACAGCCCCCCACAGCCCCCACAGCCCCCACAGCCCCCACCCCCCACAGCCCCACATCCCCCCACAGCCCCCACAGCCCCCACAGCCCCCACAGCCCCCACAGCCCCCACACCCCACAGCCCCACAGCCCCCCACAGCCGGGCTCTGAAAGCTCCTGTATTACCCTGTTTGACTCCATGAGCCTTTAGCTATTTTATAATGCAGTTTTGTTTCATTCACACATGAATGAAAGTTCCTCCGACCTCTTCTGATTTCTGAATTGCGCCATCCAAAGGAAAGCGGCATGTCAGTGCGTGTCGCTGTGCAACATCCTCAGACGTCTGAGTCAGATGGATAAACAAACACGCCATGATTTCAGGAAAGATTGGAAATTCCAGGGCTGAAATGATCCAAATGATTCTAGAGAAGGTGGGTGGAGTTTAAAAACACAGTGGAGCACTTCCTGTATTAGCACATAACATCACGAGGTGGAACAGATCGTTTTCAGTCTGAGAGAAGAACTCAGCCTAAATGTGCAGGTTTGTGAGTAAAAAATGTGAGAATAAAACAAAACACAACTCCAGATCTGTTTGTGTCGAGGAAACGACATTAGAACAAGATCTGAAAATAGAATAACATGGAACTTTTCCTTAAACTGTCACTACGGAAACCCCCCCACCTCCCCCTCCCTACACTCCTCTCCCCCTCCTCTCCTCCTCTTTCCCTCTTCTCTTCCGTTCAAACTTTTCCCTCTTCGCTCCGACACAGGGGACACTTTGTGAGACGGGGAGATCACGCGTTGCCATGGACACCAAAGGCAGAAAATATGCCTCTTTGTTCTTTATGAAAAAATGTGGGATATTTATAGGACGTGTGCAGAAAAAGCGGGACTGGGCGGGTCGCGGAGCTCCGGAGGTGTTCTGCTGCTGCTGCTGCTGGGAGACAGAAGTGGGGCACAGGAGGAGACAAAAAACCAAAATAACATCACAACATTAGCCTGCAGTATTAACATTAGTCAGTGGGAGCTGTGGGAAGGCGACGCAGACAAAACCTTCTAGTCAATGTGTCACTCTGTTGCTCTGTATCCTCCACACCTCCTCCACACCTCCTCCTCCTCGTATCGAATCATACTGAATGAAAAGTTCACTCTATCCAGATAAACCTCGATACAGAGGCAACAAAATTACCATATTTTCCTGACTATAGAGGGCACCTGAATAAAAACCGCATCAACAAAATTGTAACAAAATTAAAAAATTGTACATATGTCGGCCGCGCCTGAATATACACTACCGTTCAAAAGTTTGGGGTCATCCAGACAATTTTGTGTTTTCCATGAAAAGTCACACTTTTATTTACCACCAAGAGTTGTAAAATGAATAGAAAATATATTCAAGACATTGACAAGTTTGCCCACTTCACTTTCTACTCTGCTTAGAGCCTTTTTGTGCTGTTCTCTGAAGGGAGTAGTTCACGCCGTTGTAGGAAATCTTCAGTTTCTTGGCAATTTCTCACATGGAACAGCCTTCATTTCTAAGACCAAGAATAGACTGTCGAGTTTCACATGAAAGTTTTTCTGGCCATTTTGAGCGTTTAATTGACCCCACAAATGTGATGCTCCAGATACTCCACCTGCTCAAAGAAAGGTCAGTTTTATAGTTTCTCTAACCAGCTAAACTGTTTTCACCTGTTCTAACATGATGCACAAGGGTTTTCTAATCATCCATTAGTCTTCTAACACAAAAAAACCCACCAAAAACAGACATTTGCAGCTAGAATAATCATTTACCACATTAGCAATGTATAGAGTGTATTTCTGATTATTTTAAAGTTATCTTCATTGAAAAAAACAGTGCTTTTCTTTCAAAAATAAGGAAATTTCTAAGTGACCCCAAACTTTTGAACGGTAGTGTAAACCGCAGGTGTCCACGTCTTCAAGATCGTTTTCAAGTTTGAACCGTTTGCTTTTCTTTTGTCGTCTTTTTGCGTTGAGTCAGTTCGTCACGCTGCCGTCGCCAAAATCTCACCATCGACTCACTGATGAAGCAAAGGATCATGGTCTATGTAGTTCCCTCTGTCTTTTTTAGCTGTTGCTGCACCATAACTCTTCATTTAAGCAAAGACACTTGTAATTCGATATTTTGTGATGGTCCACGATATTATTGTGAGAACTTTGACGATACGATATCACGATATTTCGATTACTGTTACATCCCTAACGTCCCTATTCAATACGATTTGATAAGGTTCAATAAAAATAACGTCTAAATCAGGGGTGTCAAACATACGGCCCGGGGGCCAGATCCGGCCCTCCAAGACCTTTAATCTGGCCCCTGAGCGGATTTTCTACTAAAATATTTTAATTATATTTTCTATTCAAATATTGGCAATTTTCTGCGGTGCTGAGTGTCGCAGCGTCTCCAGTGTCTCTGTACGTGGCCCCTCCCACCAGAGCAGCACAAATGAAGACTTGTCTCTTTCCAAACGCTCTTAAAGGACGATCGTTTTGACTGTTGACCGTGACACCCTCATCAGAAAAATGTCCAAAATGAGAAAAGTGGAGCCGAGTGCAGGATTTTCCAGAAAAAATTCACTTATTCCTATTTACATACAAGTTCATGTTAAACCTTTGTGTTGAAATTGTATTTTTCTTAAAGTTTCAGGTTGTTCTTAATATTATAATGTTCTGTAAAAGAAAGAGTTCATCAATTAAAAAAGATTTCTGTAATAGATTTGCGTTTTTCTTTACAAATATTTGAACTTATTGTTATTTTTGGGGTTTATATGACATGAGTTTTCTGATCCGGCCCCTTTGGGATCAAAGTCGGTTGGATACGGCCCCCGGACCAAAATGAGTTTGACACTTTTGGTATAAATCATGGCTGTGATACTAAAAGTTCATATGAAACACAAACATTTTAATCATCAAACAGTGAAAATGTCAAATGTGTCGCATAAACAAGTTTTCTTCCTCTGAACAAGCAACAAAACTGTAGCTGTAACAAAATAATTTAGTAAAATACACACAAAAAAATCCTCTTGGTGATATATCGATACAGCAGCCCATGACATCGATACTGTATCATCACGTTAAACGATATGACATATTGATATTTTGATATTTTTGCACAGCTCTATCTGGACATTTCTTATAAAACTGGGACAAATCAGTGGTTTTGGATAAATCTGCACTCAGGTCAGTCTCAGCTTTAACCCAGTAGCCTCATTAGCCACTTGGATGAGTTACCGTGGAAATATAACAGATTGATTTATGGGTAATCCCTCTGTGCCGCCACATCAAAGGCGCGCTTGACGTCTTGCTCAAGGGCAGCCGGTTGGTAAATAGCAGCGCATCGAGAGGTGTGGTTCAATGATAAACTCAGATAACTAAATAAACGTGTTTCATCACGTGCTCTTTGCTCACAGACATGTTTCCTCGTCACAAACCGACCTGGAGTTGTGTTTTGTTTCATTCAGTTTGCATGTTTCTCCCCGTGTCTGGATGGGTTTCCTCCGGTTTCCCCCATCAACCCAAAACATGCTCCAGGTCTCCAGAACAGTTGAGAGTCAAGGTCAGTTAAAATACAATCAATTCAAACATTGTGTCCTTAGGCAAGACACTTCACCCACATTGCCTAGTATGAAAGTGGTGTGTGTGTGAGTGATGACGGTGGTGGTCGGAGGGACCGATGGCGCCTGTGTCAGTGTGTCCCAGGGCAGGTGTGGCTGCAAGTAGTAGCTTACCATCACCAGGGTATAGAGTGAATGTCTGTGAAAGTGCTATATAAATAAAGACTTACTTACTTAAATCACGAAAAGTACTGTGCAAAAAGTAAAAGTAGTTTGGGTGGGGTTAGGTTTGCCATTATCTAATTGATTCTTAGACAAAATGTGCTGTGTCCACGTCACATGATCCACCGGTGACTAGACAATAAAAACAGGAAGAGACATGTGTTTATGAGTCGACCTTTACACACATAAAAACACTGCAGAACTTTACGAGGGGTCGGGGCCGTTTCCACAGCGATAATCACAGAACTCTCACTTATGTAACTTTACAAGGAAACATGATGGTGACGGGGCACGACTAAGCCGCCTGTGGCACCAGTGCACCCGGACGATAACATGAAGTTTGGACTTTTCTTTAGTGATAATTTGCAGCTGATTCTATGAACATTCTCTGGGGGTGTGACGCTAACTGTAGGCACTGCTCTGTTAGAACATCTACTACTCAAGTCTTAATCTGAGTTCAGATCTCAGTGTCAAAAACACACTGGACGCTTCTAGTTGGACGCCTTTGCATTTGAGTTCAGACGCCCCCGTGTTGGACGCTGTAGATTAATGGGAGAAAAATACTTGACACGCGTCCAGGGTAGAGCTGGGTATCATTAAGAAGATGCCGATACGATACACACCTCGATACACAGGCCACGATACGATACATATCTCGATACAGTGAGCTTTCGATTCGATATGATTCAATACGATATATTTCAGATCAATAAAACATAACTGCTAATTCATGTCTGTGATACTAAAAGTCTTTGTTAAATCACTTCTCGTGCAAAGTTCATCTGAAACACAAACATTTTAATTGTCAAAACAGTAAAATGTCAAATGCGTCGCATAAACGAGTTTCCTTCCTCTGAACAAGCAACAAAACTGTAGCTCTGTAACAAAATAATTTAGTAAATACAGCAAAAAATACTCTTGGCGATATATCGATACAGCAGCCCATGATATCGATACTGTATCATCACATTAAACAATACGATATATCAATATTTCAATATTTTTGCACACCCCTAATCCAGGCCATCACTGCGGCCTGTGAGTGCCTTGTTTTCCCGGTCAAGAGAGTGACTTTAGTGTTTTTATTACACAAATCCATCAGCAGGGGCAGTGTTTCCCTCAGTGCTTTATAGTTAGAGTGGTCTCCATGACAACAATTGCCCCCTGCCTTGACTACATCTGTCTGAACCACGTCAATCTTTGCAAAACTACACGGTCCTCACTTTCGTCTTTCGTCAGGACAGAATCTCAGACTAACCAATTTTCTGCGTGAAAAACTGGAAGCTGATCAGCAGCAGCATGTGTGTGTGTGTGTGTATATATATATATATATATATATATATATATATATAATGTATGTACTCCGCTAATGACACAGCGTAAATTTCTTGTTATGGTGTTTGTGAATCCCTGCCCTGGTTCCCAGGTCTTTCTCGTTTTTCTTCTTCTTCCAGTTAATAACATCGTCACTGGACAGTCATCCCTGACTGATTGATGTGGCGCATCCGGCAACAAAAATTCAGCATTTTCAACTTCTGATATGCCAGACTGAAATGACCTCTCCAGACGTAATTTAGCAACCAACGCGTCAGTCTTTAGACACTTTTTCTGCTTCAGTCGCACCATCGCTGGAAGGAATCTCCAAGAATCATCTCAGTTTGTCTTTGCTCCTTTTCCCTTCTCTTCTTCTCGACCTCAAAAACTGACTTTCTTTTGGGGCGAACTGGTATTGAATTCTTGTCTGCCATCGCAACAAACTTTGTACACACTGCGAGGAAGCTACAGTTCAAAAAAGTCGCCAAGAACCGCTGCATTGGTCGAGTAAACGGCGTCTTGCCTGTGTGGAACACATGAGAGACAAACGTAAACCACATAATCCCGGCGCGTCGGTGACTCAGTTACGTTAGAAATGTAAAGAGTTTGACTGACAACCTAATGTTTATCTGGCCCCACCAAGTCCACAGTCGATGGATTTTCATTCTTTTCATCATAATCACAAGGCTGCTGCATCTATAACACTAGTTTGAACTTTCATTGACAATCAGAAACTAAAAATAATCCTCCATTCAACAACTTTAACTACTAGTAATCACAGATATTATCTCTAACTCTCCTGGGGTCAGAGCTGCACCTGCCTTCCCCCTGACAGTGGACAACATTGGTCCCCAGTGGAGCAGAAAATGAGCCTGCCGGAGTGACAGGTGCAGCCTCCCCGTCCTCACACTCCAGACAGTGCAGTGCAGAGAGAGTGACAAGAGATCGGGTTTAATGACACTTTATACTCAGCACAATACACGACAAGAGCACACAAGAGGAGAGCGACAGATCCTCACGCAGCTTTTTAAAACAACCTCACAACATTTTACACGTAATAATATTTAATACGGATGTCAACAGGTACAATTAATCCTGTTACACTGCGAAAAAGCACAGTCAAAATTTAAGATAAACGCTTAACTCTACCAGAAAATAAGCTCAATCAGAAATATCAACCTGGTCCCATGAGGCGTCGGTGGGTCAGTTCATCACCACAGAAACAGTTTAGGAGGAGTCCAGTCCATATCACATGATCATTATATCCACAATGTGATGTGTGTATGTGTACAGGATGTTGGTCACACATGAGAACGTCTGTGTTTACTAGTGTGGAACCAAAATGTAATGTTTGATGAGTTGCGTGTGTGTTAGTTGTGTGACTGTAGATCAGTGTGTTGTGTATCACCAGAAAAACAAGAAATGAAATTCTAACGACAAACACTGAAAGAGAAAGGAACTGTTATAATTAGATTAGATTATCTCAAAAACTATTCATATTTTACTATACAAAAGCATAGAATTATAAATAAATAGATAGTATTTTTCAGAGAATTTGAAACCACTCCCGTTGCTCGAGCTCAGGGGTGTCAAACATAAGGCCCAGGGGCCACATCCGGCCCTCCAAGACCTTTAATCTGGCCCTCGGCTGATTTTCTACTGAAATATTTTAATTATATTTTCTATTAAAATATTTTTAATTTTCTGTGGTGTTTATCACAGCAGCGTCTCCAGCGTCTCTCTGTACGTGGCCCCTCCCACCAGAGCAGCACAAATGAAGACTTGTCTCTTTCCAAACGCTCTTAAAGGACGATCGTTTTGACTGTTGACCGTGACACCCTCATCAGAAAAATGTCAAAAATGAGAAAAGTGGAGCCGAGAAAAATTTACTTATTCCTATTTACATACAAGTTCATGTTAAAACTTTGTTTTGAAATTAAATTTTTCTTAAAGTTTCAGGTTGTTCATAATATTTTAATATTTTGTAAAAGAAACAGTTCATCAATAAAAAAATAAAAAAATCTGTAATAGATTTGTGTTTCTCTGCACAAATATTTGAACTTATTGTTATTTTGGGGGTTTATATGACATGAGTTTTCTGATCCGGACACTTTGGGATCAAAGTAGGTTAGATATGACCCCCAAACCAAAATGAGTTTGACACCCCTGCTCAAGCTCGATCCTTCGTGGAGTTATGACCAAAAACGCATATATGACCTTGGTTACCTTGACCTTCAAGTGATATCCAGTGGGCCTTGATTATGTGTGTGCCAACTCATGTGATGATTGGGTGAATATTTTAGCCGCAGAAGGTTCAGAAATTGTCGAAATTGCCTTTATCCTTTATAATGACCATTCAATTGACCCATGTGACCTCAAATGACCTCGGATCATCACCAAACTTTTTATGAAGCATCGGGCACAAGGGCTTGACCCATGGACCAAATTTGGTGACAATCGGTCTATAAATGATGGAATTATCGCAGGTGGACAGACACACAGGACACAGGGTGAATACAAAACCTGTCAAACCTTCGGGGACCAGGTAATGACTTAAAAGTAGTGAGATTATCTGTTCCATGCAGCAAGATCATTTTACTCGACAATTTATCTTAAAATAAACAACCTCTAGACTAGAATGAAGCATCTCTGGTCGATTCATGGGCTCGAAATAAGTTTATGGAGCCAAGTTTGAGATGAACAGACTTCAGAATGAAGCAAATCTGTATCACTGAATCTAAAAACAATTTAAGTGTTGCAGGGAAAACTCTGGTAAACGGATGTAGCTTCTTCTTGTTAACATTTCTTGCCTAAATTTAAGTTTTTCTGACTAGCTGAGTCATGAAATCAATCAATCTTTATTTATAGATTTATATATAACACACACACAAAAAAAACAATCCCACATTTCCTTCCATCGCCAAACCCCAAAGCGGAGATAAACACGTGAGTCTTGAGATTATTATCTGTGACATAACTATCTTTTTTTTACTACTAACTGTCTGGAACCAGTACACAAAGAAAAAAAAACTAAACTCTGCAGCATCAGCACGTACAACAAAAACACAGTACAGAAAAATATGTGGCGATTGTTCAGATTATACAACCAATTCAGAACTAGTAAGAAGATCAAAAAAAATCTGAAAACAAATGAAAAGCCTGATATAAGTTTTAAAATCTTGGCCAGATCAGAGAAATTTGTAGTCAGGTTGGTGCCGCCTTGTGCCTTCGCTCAATTTCATTTCTCTCCAGCGACTAGATCAGGAATCAGAAAACACTAGACGGTTTGTAAATATCCCGGAAGTGCGAGTTCGGACACCAGCCAATCAACGAAGAGCTGAACCAACCCGAGCTGCGACAGAAGACTGCAAACGCTCTCCTCCTTGGACTTCCTTCGTCAAATACAATCTTTGCATTTTTATTGCACCTTTAATTCACAAGTTCACTTCGCAGAAACGACAATGATCGTTGACAGACATGTTCACTCTCTTTCGCTTTGTGCCGACAGTTACTTGGACACCACTGACACCCGTGCATTACATACGTCACGACCAAATAGCTGTGATTGGTTAAATAAAAAAAGTACCCGCCTACAGTCAAGCGAACGAATCCTAATGCTGCAAGGTCACACAGTTTCCACAAAGTGAAACCGGCTAAGACATTTGTAGTATAAACTAGGGATGGGCATTCGATGAAATTTTCTTAATCGATCGTCGGAAGAATTAACGATCGATTATCGATTAATCATTAATGTTTTTAGATTAAAATGATCATCATTATTATTACTATCTGCACTAATCTGCATAAATAAATTCAACTTTACGACATATAAACCGTAACGACTCTAGAGCCACATCAGCCCGTTTGACATTATAATGTGTTTAATTCAGTTTTGCACTGAAACTAAACTCACAGAAACAAAACTTAAAACCGCATCGCTAATTTGCATAAACTAAGTGAAGATAAAACTCCAGCTCTTGTGTCGCTGATGTGGTTCAACTTCTGTTGGATTAAAAGACATGACTCAGGTGAATACAGGTTAGTGTGACCAGATTTGTGTTTGTCAAAACCAGGACAGCGTACGGGGGGAGGGGGGCGGGGCCTCGTCATCCACATTGAGCGACTCTCACCTGGAAAAACTTTTTCCCACTGGACACAGAAACATATGTGCTGCTTTATACACTGTGCACATGGACTCACACTTGTCCCCAACGCAACGGAAAGTGTGGAATTTCTTGTACAAAATCATCGTTAAATCCACATTTGTGCTTCGGTTCGTTACAGACTGACCCACTGTTTGTGTCTCGCTCCTTCTGATGCAGAGACACATGTACACACCTGTTTGGTCACGATACACACAGAAACATACATTCGGTTTGTTGATTAAAATTAACGTAATCGATGAAATTCTTAATGATCAATTATCGATTAATCATGCCCATCCCTAGTATAAACTCTGATTTTTGTGGTAATACAGTGAGTATTACCACATAATTACGATGTCCAAATCCCAAAACTAAAATATGACAATATCAGAACCAGAAACAAAAGTGATACGGTTCAAAAGACTTGAAAAGATCGACTTTGTCAATAGACTCATCCCACTGGGAAAACAAACATGGAGGTTTGATGCTCAGTTTTTTGGAGGATCCTTCCCAGTGTGGATTGCACGATGACCGGAAGTATGAAATTCAGGATGCATGTATACAGACACGACAAACTGTACAATGTGTTCGATTATCAGAAGAAAAGACCATTTTATTCCAACTGAAGCAAAAACTTGTAACGCATAAGAACTGGACGAGACACAATTTTCACAAAACGAGAGCAGATACGAGATTGGGTCCACGAAAACGAGACTTTAACATAATTCCTAACAGATAAATTTCACAATTCAGGTTCCAATTTCAGCCCCACATTTTTGTATTTATTTGTTTTAATATTTCTGTTTCCGTTCTAGTTCTGCTTTTTTAAACTATAGAAGTTGTAGCTCACCGACAATCCAAATGTGAAGACTTGGGGGGAAAAATCTCATGAGAATTGTTCTCGTGCGTGCACAGTTGTGGCGGTTTTGTCTTGTGAGATCTCGTGGTGTGAGTATCAGTGGTGTCTTGTCACATCTTCAGTCATACAGTTCAGCTTTTCCCACGGACTGAGTTTCCCCGTGTGGTGCTCAGGGCCCTGACCCCCGACCAGACCGAGACCGAGACCGAGACAAGACCAAGACCACAGCCCACGGAGACCAAACCGGGACCATCTTTGTAATTTTCGACATTTATTTGTGTTTTAGAGTTATTCTGGCACGTACACCAGCCAGGACAAAATCTGGTTTAAAACAGGACTGAATGATCGAGGTCTAGACCAGAACTAAACCAGGACTTGAACAGACACAAGTACAACACAAGACAAGCCTCATATGAAACCTTCACTCTGCTTAAAACCAAGAACTAAAGCACTGAAAAGAAAAGAACTTTTGTTACACAGTAGGGAGGGGCACAATTACTCGACTAATTCATAATTGATCGTTAAGAATTTCATCCATCATGTTCATTTTTAATCGACAAACTGAATGTATGTTGCTGTGCGTCGCGTGAGGAGAGGCACCTGGCACCTCCTGAGAGATCACTATATTGCTCAGTGAGTGGGTTTACGTGCACGATGATGATGATCCACATTATGATCGGGTTTTTTCAGTGTCCCGGTTTCGTCGTGGTGCATGTAAACGCAGTGTCCCGGTTACTGCAATATAAAGTTGAGACGGTTTTCAGTCTTTTCATCACAACACAGTCGCCAAAACAAAGTGAGCAACATAAATGAAGTGAAATTATGTTAAATAAAGAGAAAACCTGCACGCGTCTGATCTGTGAAACTGAACTGTGAAAAAGAACAAACCATCATCAACATCATCATCATGTTCTTTAGTCCGAGAGAAGCTGAACCGCATCAGGATACAAGGAAAGCACAGTTTTGTTTTGTTTTTTCAGTGCTTATAGTTTATGCAAATGAGTCATGTGGTTTTAAAGGTTGTATAGAGGATTTTTTAAGGGAAGAGAAATACTGCGACAGTCCTTTTTCAAATGTTGTGCATGCGTGACACCACCTTCCTCCTCCACAGCCTCAGTAGAAACACCTCCTCCCGCCTCTTTACTCTAGAGTCACACTTGTTTACATCCAGTGCGTGTTCAGAATTACTGTTGAAGTTTCCTGTCTAGAAATATTTTATCGACCAACGCGTCAGTTTTTAGACCCTTCGTCTGTTTCAGTCGCGCCGTCGCTGGAAGGAATCTCCGAGAATCACCTCAGTTTGTCTTCAGTCCTTTTCCTCTTCTCTTCTTCGTTCAGCGACCTCAAAAACCGACTTTCTTTTGCGGCGAACGGGTCGTGGATTCTCGTCCGCCGTCGCGACAAACTTTGCGCGAATTGTGAGGAAGCGACAGTTTGAAAAAGCCTCGAAGAACCGCCGCGTAAACCACGAAATCCCGTCAGTTACACTAGAAACGTAGGGAGTTTGATTGACGACCTAACAGCCAATAGATAAAGAGGGCAGCCTCGTTTTCTATTGGCTGATGTTTATCTGGCCTCAACACGTCCACAGTTGATAGATTTTCATTCTTTTTTTTTCTGGTTATCATAATTACAAAGCTGCTGCGTCTCTGTAATGGTATTTTAAACTTTCACTGACAATTTGAAACAAAAACAAAAAATCCTCCATACAACCTTTAAGTTTTGTTTCTGTAAAACGTAAACAAATATGTCAAATCTGCATTAAACAGGACGATGTGGCTCTAGAGTTTTTATGGTTTATACATCGTAATAATAATGATGATCTTTTTTTTAATAACTTTATAATTATGTTACATTTTATAATTAAATGTATAATTTTTTAAATAACTTTTTTACTAATATAAAAAGGTGACTTGTATGTTGGCCTAAACACTCGGACTGATCACAGGCTCCTGAAAATATACATCTTAAATACATTTTTGTGTTTTTTCTTGAACTTTTAGACTACTTAGAAACTTTTTGGGGCAGTTTTTGCTCATGTGTACACTGTGTCACCACGGTAACTGCTGAACATTCCATCAGTAGAAATACAAACATATACACCCCTAGTCCGACATCACTGCAAAGAACATCACAAGAACCAAATTATTCCAAAAACAATAAAACAGACTTGTTGTTGTGTGATCTTAACGTAAAGCCCAGTTGGACACGTTGGACAAAAAAAACAACAGAATGTTCCAGATAAATGTTATCTTCAGGATATTCTACTCCGAGAGTCAAAAGAGAGAAACTCAACACCAGAGCGGACGAGAAATCAGACACTGAGAAAACAGATTTACAGAAATAGAAACACAAAAAGTACAAAGTGTAATTATGTTTGTACGAACCAAAGCAAAGAGGTAAAAGAGACCCAAGACCAGACTAAAACCGGACTAAAACCGGACTAAAACCGGACTAAAACTGGAATAAAACTGGACTAAAACCAGACTAAAACCAGGGCTAAAACCAGACTAAAACCAGGACTAAAACCAGACTAACACCAGGACTAAAACCAGGACTAAAACCAGGGCTAAAACCAGACTAAAACCAGACTAAAATCGGACTAAAACCAGGGCTAAAACCAGACTAAAACCGGACTAAAACCAGGCCTAAAACCAGACTAAAACCGGACTAAAACCAGGGCTAAAACCAGACTAAAACTGGACTAAAACCAGACTAAAACCAGGACTAAAACCAGACTAAAACCAGACTAACACCAGGACTAAAACCAGACTAAAAACAGACTAAAAACCAGACTAAAACCAGACTAAAACCAGGACTAAAACCAGACTAAAAACCAGACTAAAACCAGACTAAAACCAGGACAAAAACCGGACTAAAACCAAATTAAAACCTGGACTAAAACCAGACGAAAACCGAACTAAAACCAGACTAAAACCGGACGAAAACTGTGCTAAAACCGGACTAAAACCAGACTCAAAGGAGACTCAGACCAGACTCAAACGTGGACTAAAACCCGGACTAAAAACCGGACTAAAACCAGACAAAAATCTGGACTAAAACCAGGACTCAAACCAGGACTCAAACCAAACAAAAAACAGACTCAAACCTGGACTAAAACTTGGACTAAAACCTGGACCCAAACCAGACTAAAACCAAACTTAAACCAGACTAAAGCCAGACTAAAACCGGACTAAAAAAACAGACTAAAACCCGGACTAAAACCAGACTAAAACCTGGACTCAAACCAGACTAAAACCTGGACTAGAGTCAAACAGGGCTAAACAAAGCTGTGTAAACAAAATCTATACAAGCCCGGACAGAATCTGGTTTAAAAGAGGATTTAGACCAGGACTAAGCCAGGACTTGAACAGGACCAAAGTAAGAGTACCTCAGGACTAAACTGGGCTCAAGCCAGGATCAAACCAGGATCAAACTAGGACCAAACCAAGACCAAGCCAGGAGAAAACCAGGATCAATCCAGGATCAAGACAAGATCAAGACAAGATCAAACCAGGATTAAACCAGGATTAAACTAGGACCAAACCAGGACCAAACCAGGATCAATTACCAACTAGGACCAAACCAGGACCAAACTCTCACCAAACCAGGATCAATCCAGGACCAAACCAGGATCAATCCAGGACCAATCCAGGACCCAACCAGGACCAAACCAGGACTAACCCAGGCCAATGCAAATGAGGACTAGACTAAACCAGACCTAAACCACAAACAACAAAAATGGCAACGTTCCAAACAAACACATTTTAATTCAACTGTTTTTAAAAGCTGCACCTGATTTTTCCACAGAGATTTTTCTGTTTTGCCTGAAATGTTCCATAATCCAGATTTTCTTTTTTCAGACAGTGAAAACATAACAAAATTTTACATTAAAAATTTTTTAAAAATTATTAATCCAGGACTACATTGGGTCTATTTCTGGTCTATGGTCAAATTTTTAAACCAGGTCTAAACCAGGACTAAATGAGGACTAAACCAGGTCTAAACTAGAGATAAACCAGGACTAAACTAAGGCTAAAATAGAATTATATCAGGTTTAAACCAGGTCTCAACCAGGTCTAATCCAGTTCTATACTAGGTCTAAACCAGGTCTAAACCTGGACTATATCAGGTCTGTTTCAGGTCCTAAACCAGGACTAAACCAAGGTCTAAAACTAGGTCTAAACCAGGACTAAACCAGGTCTAAACCAGGACTAAACCAGGTCTAAAACTAGGTCTAAACAGGACTAAACCAGTCTGTTTCAGGTCCAAACCAGAACTAAACCAGGTCTAAACCAGGACTAAACCAAGTCTAAACTAGGTCTAAACCAGGACTAAACCAGGTCTAAACCAGGTCTAAACCAGGTCTAAACCAGGTCTAAACCAGGACTAAACCAGGTCTAAACCAGGACTAAACCAGGACTAAACCCAGGACTAAACCAGGTCTAAACCAGGTCTAAACTAGGTCTAAACCAGGTCTAAACCAGGACTAAACCAGGTCTAAACCAGGTCTAAACCAGGACTAAACCAAGTCTAAACTAGGTCTAAACCAGGTCTAAACCAGGACTAAACCAGGTCTAAACTAGGTCTAAACCAGGACTAAACCAGGACTAAAACCAGGTCTAAACCAGGTCTAAACCAGGACTAAACCAGGACTAAACCAGGTCTAAACCAGGTCTAAACCAGGTCTAAACCAGGTCTAAACCAGGTCTAAACCAGGACTAAACCAACTAAACCAGGACTAAACCAGGTCTAAACCAGGTCTAAACCAGGTCTAAACCAAGTCTAAACCAGGACTAAACCAAGTCTAAACCAGGACTAAACCAGGACTAAACCAGTCTAAACCAGGACTAAACCAGGACTACCCCAGGCAAAGGAAATAAAGTCCAGACTAAACCAGATCTAAACCACAAAATAACAACAAACTCCAAACTCCAAACAAACACGTTATAATTAAACAGTTTTAAAAGCTGCACTCTGTCACTTTCCCACCTGCTTGTTTCCATGGAATGTTCCACAAACCCAGCTTTTCTTCTTTCAAAAACCTGCGTTCTCTCTGTCAGCCGACTCGCCTCTTCCCAGATCTGACCTGTAACTCTGCTACGTGACACCGCCTCCCGAGTTTCCAGGCGGACGGCGAAATGTAAAACCATCCTGAGCCACATTCCCGGGGAACACGATCACACGGATAACACGGATAACACGGTCTCCATGGAAACAAACAGGTGGCGGACCCCAACCGGGAAAAAATCGGAAAGTTTGTGCAAAAAAATCAACTCGTGTGTGAGATTTAAACACTTAAATTGATCAGAAAATGACTTAAAATGCAGCGAGATCATTTTATTTGACGAGTTTTCTTTTATTTATTTATTTATTTTTCTAATGTGTGAATGAAACTAAACCAGGGTGAGCAGATTTTCTAAATTAAAATCTGGGACACACTCGAGTTTGGATGTTGGGTATAAATAAAAATGTGAAAAAAGCGTGAAGCGTTGTTATTCTTCTTCTTCATCCTGGAGTCACGTGTTTAATCTGAGACTAAAGACAGAAACAGACTGATGGATTTAAACTCATGTCATTTATACTTCTCTGGTTTAGACCTGGTTTAGTCCTGGTTTAGTCCTGGTGTAGTCCTGGGTCAGTCCAGGGTTAGTCCTGGTTAGTCCTGCGTTAGTCCTGGGTTAGTACTGGTTTAGTCCTGGTGTAGTCCTGGGTCAGTCCTGGGTTAGTCCTGGGTCAGTCCTGCGTTAGTCCTGGGTTAGTACTGGTTTAGTCCTGGTTAGTCCTGGGTTAGTCCTGGTTTAGTCCTGGGTCAGTCCTGGGTCAGTCCTGGGTTAGTCCTGGGTTAGTCCTGGGTTAGACCTGGGTTAGTTCTGGTTTAGTCCTGGTTAGTCCTGGGTCAGTCCTGGTAGTCCTGGGTTAGTCCTGGGTTAGTCCTGGGTTAGTCCTGGGTCAGTCCTGGTCAGTCCTGCATTAGTCCTGGGTTATTCCTGGGTTAGACCTGGGTTAGTCCTGGTTTAATCCTGGGTTAGACCTGGTTTAGACCTGATATAGTTCTATTTTAGTCCTGGTTTAGTCTTGGCTTAGTCCTGAGTTAGTCCTGGGTGAGTCCTGGGTTAGTCCTGGTTTAGTCCTGGTTTAGTCCTGGTTTAGTCCTGTAGTCCTGGGTCAGTCCTGGGTTAGTCCTGGGTTAGACCTGGGTTAGTCCTGGGTTTGTACTGGTGTAGTCCTGGTTTAGTCCTGGGTTAGTCCTGGGTCTGTCCTGGGTTAGTCCTGCATTAGTCCTGGGTTAGTCCTGGGTTAGACCTGGGTTAGTCCTGGGTTAATCCTGGGTTAGTCCTGGTTTAATTCTGGGTTAGACCTGGTTTAGACCTGATATAGTTCTATTTTAGTCCTGGTAGAGTCTTGGCTTAGTCCTGGGTGAGTCCTGGTTTAGTCCTGGTTTAGCCCAAGTTTAGACCTAGTTTAGACCTAGTTTAGACCTAGTTTAGTCCTGTTTTAGTCCTGATTTAGTCCTGGTTTAGTCCTGGTTTGGTTCTGGTTTAGACCTTGTTTAGACGTGGTTTAAAAATGTGACCATAGTCCTGATACAGTCCTGATATAGACCTGGTTTAGACCTGAACTAGTCCTGGTTTAGCCCTTGTTTAGTCCAGGTTTAGTCCTGTTTTAGTCCTAGTTTAGTCCTGTTTTTATAATTGACTTTAATAAGAACCAAATAAACAAGTTCCGTTGCCCTCCGCTCCCTGTGAAGCGATTCAAAGTTGTCAGCAAAAAAAAAAAAAAACGTCCAACTCCCATCGTCAACTCGCTACGATCGAGCTCAAAAATGTAAACAAAACACACACAAAAATAAATAAATAAACAAACAAACAAACGATCCGCCATTAAAAGCGACACGAGGAAACCCATTAACAATTCTATCGAAAACCAAATTTGACTTGACACGAGAACGAGGAGCGACGTGCGCCAAACTACGCCGCTTTACGCAAAGTTTCACCCCAAATCCAGCCACAGAAATGCAAAAACGTGAAGCCGATAAAAGCAGGAGTCAGATATTAAAAGAATAAAAGCTTACGTTTGGTAGATCCAGCTAAAACATCCTTTTTTTTTCCGTGACAGATTCGGAGCGACAACACTACCTGCTCCGAGGCTCGCCGTGGCTGAGGGAAGAGGGCGGGGCTTGCGGGGGGGGAGGAGCCAATCGGAACGCGGGATCGGGGAGAGGAGGAGTGACGAGCGTGGGTTTGAGCCAATGGGGTGTGAGGACGCGACGGGGGGCGGGGTTTGTGGTCGGGTTGACGCGATTTTGAAAGAACCAAACGGTGACGTCGAGGCGGCCGCGGCGAAGTGACTTTTACGGGATAAAATTGTTTCGGCGCGCACGAATAAAAGCAGAAAAGACATAATAGAGTTCAAAGTGCTGGCGTGTTCGCATAATGGCTCGTATTGTGCGCTGTAACCTCCCGTCGTTGTTGTTGTAACGCGGGCGAAATGAGTCAACATCACAAGACGCGTTTCTTTTACGTGCACTCCCTGTTTCCAGTGTTCACAATGTGCATACTTTTTTTTTGTTACGTAACAAATACAGAGACGAAGTCAAAACAAAGTAGAATAATGGCCTATTCATTAATCGGGGCTGGGTGTCATTAAAGAAGTGGCCGATGCCGATACATACCTCGATACGTGGGCCACGATACGATGCATATCTCGATACGGTAAAAATATAACACAAGTAAAATGACAATGATTTAGACCTAGTTTAGATCTGCTTTAGTCCTGGTTTAGACCTAGTTTAGACCTGCTTTAGTCCTGGTTTAGACCTAGTTTAGACCTGGTTTAGTTCTGGTTTAGACCTGGTTTAGTCCTGGTTTAGACCTAGTTTAGACCTAGTTTAGACCTGGTTTAGTTCTGGTTTAGACCTGGTTTAGTCCTGGTTTAGGCCTTGTTTAGCCCTAGTTTAGACCTGGTTTAGTCCTGGTTTAGACCTGGTTTAGTCCTTGTTTAGCTCTAGTTTAGACCTGGTTTAGTCCTGGATTAGACCTGGTTTAGTCCTTGTTTAGCCCTAGTTTAGACCTGGTTTAGTCCTGGTTTAGTCCTTGTTTAGCCCTAGTTTAGACCTGGTTTAGTCCTTGTTTAGAACTAGTTTATTCCTGGTTTAGACCTGATGTAGTCCTGGTTTAGTCCTGGTTTAGACCTGGTTTAGTCTTAGTTTAGTCCTGGTTTAGACCTGGTTTAGTCCTGGTTTAGGCCTTGTTTAGCCCTAATTTAGACCTGGTTTAGTCCTGGTTTAGTCCTTGTTTAGCCCTAGTTTTAGACCTGGTTTAGACCTGGTTTAGTCCTTGTTTAGCTCTAGTTTAGACCTGGTTTAGTCCTGGATTAGACCTGGTTTAGTCCTTGTTTAGCCCTAGTTTAGACCTAGTTTAGACCTGGTTTAGTCCTTGTTTAGAACTAGTTT
>NW_026571175.1:35052528-35060125 GCF_026225935.1 Boleophthalmus pectinirostris
CATGACTTTCCTGTTGTTACATCGTTCGTTCAAATCAGGCCTGAAGAGGTTTTAGTTCCTGCACGTTTGAGTCTTTAGTCAAAAACTGATAGTCCTGGTTTAGACCTGATGTAGTCCTGGTTTAGTCTTAGTTTAGTCCTAGTTTAGACCTGATGTAGTCCTGGTAGACCAGATGTAGTCTGGTTTAGTCTTATTTGTTCTGGTTTAGGCCTGAGTTTAGTCTCTGTAGTTTAGTTTAGTCCTGGTTTAGTAGTTTAGTCCTGGTTTAGACCTGATGTAGTCCTGGTTTAGTCTTAGTTTAGTCCTGGTTTAGACCTGATGTAGTCCTGGTTTAGTTTTAGTTTAGTCCTGGTTTAGACCTGATGTATGTAGTCCTGGTTTAGTTTTAGTTTAGTCCTGGTTTAGACCTGATGTAGTCCTGGTTTAGTTTAGTTTAGTCCTGGTTTAGACCTGATGTAGTCCTGGTTTAGTTTTAGTTTAGTCCTGGTTTAGTCCTGGTTTAGTTTAGTTTAGTCTTAGTTTAGTCCTGGTTTAGACCTGATGTAGTCCTGGTTTAGTTTTAGTTTAGTCCTGGTTTAGACCTGATGTAGTCCTGGTTTAGTTTTAGTTTAGTCCTGGTTTAGACCTGATGTAGTCCTGGTTTAGTTTAGTTTAGTCCTGGTTTGACCTATGTAGTCCTGGTTTAATTTTAGTTTAGTCCTGGTTTAGACCTGATGTAGTCTGGTTTAGTCTTAGTTTAGTCCTAAATTTGACCTGGTTTAGTTCTAGTTTATTCTTAGTTTAGTCCTGGTTTAGACCTGGTTTAGTCCTCGTTTAGTCTTAGTTTAGTCCTGTTTTAGTCCTGGTTTAGTCTTTGTTTAGTCCTGGTTTAGACCTGATATAGTCCTGGTTTAGTCCTGATGTAGTTCTGGTTTAGACCTGGTTTAGTCTTAGTTTAGTCTTGTTTTTGTACCAGTTTAGTCTTAGTTTAGACCTGGTTTAGTCCTCGTTTAGTCTTGGTTTAGACCTAATGTAGTCCTGGTTTAGTCTGAGTTTAGTCCTGGTTTAGACCTGGTTTAGTCTTAGTTTAGTCCTGTTTTTGTTCTAGTTTAGTCTTAGTTTAGTCCTGGTTTAGACCTGATGTAGTCCTTGTTTTAGTCTGAGTTTAGTCTTAGTTTAGTCCTGGTTTAGTCTTTAGATCAAAAATAGAGACACTTGGGACATTTCTTGTATAAAACTGACAAATCAGTGTTTTTTTTTAGTTTTTTTTTATAAATCTACACGGGGACTGGAGACACAGACTCAGAACCGGGACCGTCCCGGGTAAACTGGGACTGGTCTGGTCACACTGGACTTAACTGAGACTTGAAAAACGAGTCTCAAGTAAGTCCAGTAAGTCACCGCCGCTTTATGTACTGGGTTTGGTCTCTTCCCTCTTTCTCTCACCTGTGACTCTGACTCTGGCTCTCACCTGTGACTCTTTCTGTGACTCTGGCTCTCACCTGTGACTCTGGCTCTCACCTGTGACTCTGTTCTGTGACTCTGGCTCTCACCTGTGACTCTGGCTCTCATCTGTGACTCTTTCTGTGACTCTGGCTCTCACCTGTGACTCTTTCTGTGACTCTGGCTCTCACCTGTGACTCTTTCTGTGACTCTGGCTCTCACCTGTGACTCTTTCTGTGACTCTGGCTCTCACCTGTGACTCTGGCTCTCACCTGTGACTCTTTCTGTGACTCTGGCTCTCACCTGTGACTCTTTCTGTGACTCTGGCTCTCACCTGTGACTCTTTCTATGACTCTGGCTCTCACCTGTGACTCTTTCTGTGACTCTGGCTCTCACCTGGCTCTTATCTGTGACTCTGGCTCTCACCTGTGACTCTGTCTCTCACCTGTGGCTCTGACCTGTGTCTCTGGCTCTCACCTGTGACTCTGGCTCTCACCTGTGACTCTTTCTGTGGCTCTGGCTCTCACCTGTGACTCTTTCTGTGTCTCTGGCTCTCACCTGTGACTCTGACCTGTGTCTCTGGCTCTCACCTGTGACTCTTTCTGTGTCTCTGGCTCTCACCTGTGACTCTTTCTGTGACTCTGGCTCTCACCTGTGACTCTTTCTGTGACTCTGGCTCTCACCTGTGACTCTTTCTCTGACTCTTTCTCTTACATAAGTGTGTGGAGTTTCCGAGGGTCAGAGGAGCAGGTGAAGTCTTCATCGTCACAGAAACAGGAGCTCGTCTCTGACTCTATTTTTACGGCTCCTTCTTGAACTGACGGCTCGTGACCCTCTGAGCCGTGGACGGCAGAGAACACTGACACCTGCAGGACAATCTAAGTACTGCACCCAATTCTGTCAATCACCTCAACAGACTCAAATATGGAAGATCATTTATTTAATCAGATTTAGATTTATTTTTTTTTTATTCTGACAAAGCATAAAAATCAAATCAATATTAAAAAAAAAACACCTATAAATATTCAGCACAAATAATTTCAAGCTCTCAAATGTATTTTAATTTAATTTAATTTGATTTAATTTTAATTTTATGTATTTATTTATTTTATTAATGAATGAATGAATGAATGAATTAATTAATTTTATTTAATTTATTTTTTTTTGTGAATGTAAGATTTTGTTAGAATAATCATTAAACTGATTAGAAAAAATTCATCAGAAGAAAATTTTGAGTTATCAAGAAAAGTAAGTAATATAATATAAGTAATATAAGTAATTAATATTTTAAATTTCAATATTATTAAATTTTTGCCTAATATTTCCGCTAAATAATCTTGTAAATCTGTAAAATCCTGGTTGTAAAATTTTTCACTGCGAATTTTACACTCTTAAATTTATTCTCAGAATGTTTTAAATTCAAAATAAAATCGTCACCTTATAAATATTCAGCACAAATATTTTCAAGCCCTCAAATTTATGGAAGATAATTTGTTCTATTAGATATTTAATTTTAAACACCGCTGAATTTCTCACTTTGAATTTTTTAGCTCCTCTTACTTTTTAAATATTCAGCACAAAAATTTTCAAGTACTCAAATTCAACAGTTAAAATTCAGAGTGTGAAATTTGCAGTGAAAAAAAAACCAACAACAACACAACAACAACAACAACAAAAACACAAGAAAGATCCAAAATGCCAAGGCAGAAGCAACTGACCCAAAGTCAGTCAATCAATCAATCAAGTTTTATTTCAGACTCCAGTGGGTCCATATAGAACATTTTAAAACAAACAGAAGACAAACAAAATATGAATAATATTCTATAGTTCATATAATCAGCTCCTCCAGTGTCTGCAGAGTTCAGAGGTGAACCTGACACTGACGCTCGCCTCACGTCTTATTAAAACATTTATCATTTCATTCTATGAGTCGTCAGCCTGATTTATCAGTTTCACTTTGTAGAAATCGTCTGACCTTGCAGTGTTAGGATTCGTTCGCTCGACGGTACTTTTTTATTTATCCAGTCGCTGCTCTTTGGTGGTGACGTGTGTAATGCGCCAGTGTCAGTGGTGTCCAAGTCATTTCCGGTACAACAGCAAACACAGCAGAGAGTGAACATGTCAGTCAACGATCATTGTCGTTTCTGTGAGGTGAACTTGTGAATTAAAAGTGCAATAAAAAATGCAAAGTTTGTATCATCTAGATCAGGGGTGTCAAACTCATTTTGGTCCGGGGGCCATATCCAACCTACTTTGATCCCAAAGGGGCCGGATCAGAAAACTCATGGAATATAAACCCCAAAAATAACAATAAGTCAAATATTTGTGCAGAGAAACACAAATCTATTACAGAAATCTTTTTAAAGAACTTTGAAACTAAACATTTTTAAACTAAAAATCTTCGTAAATGAACTCTTTCTTTTACAAATTATTATGAAGAACCTGAAACTTTAAGAAAAATGCAATTTCAACACAATATTTTAACATGAACTTGTATGAAAATAGGAATAAGTAAATTTTTGTTGTAAAATCCTGCACTCGGCTCCACTTTTCTCATGTTGGACATTTTTCTGATGAGGGTGTCACGGTCAACAGTCAAAACGATCGTCCTTTAAGAGCGTTTGGAAAGAGACAAGTCTTCATTTGTGCTGCTCTGGTGGGAGGGGCCACGTACAGAGACGCTGGAGACGCTGCTGTGATAAACACCACAGAAAATTAACAAGATTTTAATAGAAAATAGAATTAAAATATTTTAGTAGAAAATCAGCGGAGGGCCAGATTAAAGGTGTTGGAGGGCCGCATCTGGCCCCCGGGCCGCATGTTTGACACCTGTGATCTAGATCCATCTTGACATTTAGTTTACTGTTGTGCTGTTCCACAAAAAACATTTAGTGTATTCCAAATAGTATTGGGAGAAAAGTGTTACAGAAGTAACAAATGCTTTTTTAACCTGGATTGAAGTGCTGGGTTTTTCGTTTGTCTTAATACAAATTCACTAAAATCACGGCGATATCAGCAGTGGTGAAAAGACATCATTATGATTCCGAGTGTCAGGATGGGCCAGAGGTGCACCCGCGTAGACCGTCAGGTGACCACGGGCAAAAGGACCAACGCAGAACGCCACAGGGGCGTCCTAGATTTCATGTCCTAGTCTAAGATTAGTCCTGGTTTGGTCCTGGCTTGGACCTGATTCAGTCCTGGTTTAGTCCTGGTTTAGACCTTGTTTAGTCCTTGTTTAGTCCTGGTTCAGTCCATACACGATAACTAACAGTTATTTTTTTGAGAGTAATTTAAAGTGCTGTAATAGTCATGTAATGTTTTATACTTTAAATACAGTAATATTGTAATGTAACAAACTTTGAAATGACAGTAACAAGTCATAAATAACACGTTACAGTTGTGAAGTAACTTGCCCAACAGTGAGTCTGATTCCTGATCTAGTCACTGGACAGAAATGAAACTGAACAGAGACACTAGGTGGCACCAGCCGGGGTAATGAGTCCTTCAGGCAATTCATAAAGTTGTAATTAACTTTTTTTTTTTAAATCACAGAATCAACGTAGAGACTTTATTCTGCACAAACAGCAAACTGGAACTGGTCCATCGCGCGACTTTCACCAGGACACGCAGTGCATCAGTTCACTCAACCTGCAACTTCTTCAGCTTTGTTTTGCTGTAACTGCACCACAAGAGGGCAGTATAGAGCTGTGTGCAGGAAACTCTAAACAGAACTATTCTCACATTGTTTGTACACATGTGAAATTTCCCTGCCAAAATATTTGTGCGTACAGTTTGCAGTGCTACCTCCACACTGAAAAAACTAAATCTAACCAAGTTCAGATGATTTGAATGAAGAAAATTTCATCATGATTTGAGTAAATTTCACTTGACAAGTCAAATAATCTGCCAGCGGAACAAGACTTTTTGTAGTTATAATATGAAAATACATCTTGATGCACTTAAAATAAGAAAAACAACAACTTTTTACACTTAAAATAAGAAAAACAACAACTTTTTACACTTAAAATAAGAAAAACAACAACTTTTTGCACTTAAAATAAGAAACTAAATCGAATGTTGCTTGATTTAAGAAAAACACTCTTTATTCTATTGGTCGATCATTTTTCTTATGAAGCTGAATCGACTCAAATAAAGTAAAATGTTCTTAAGTTAAGTTATTTTAATTTAACTAGATATTGTTTTTTCATGTGACCAAGATATTGAAGAAAACTGAGCACCAGACGAGTAAAAAGCAGAAAACACCAGTCTTTAGGTTCTCTTTAGTCCTTTACATGTTCTTTTTGGAGTTAAACTTGAGATCATATTCCTCCCCAGAGTCTGAACACACACACACACACACACACACACACACACACACACACACACACACACACACACACACACACAGAAACAGAGTGTAAGTATTTTCAGTGCTTCATATATTTCCGTCACATTTGATTCTTTCTGTTATAATTCTCTTCAGCCTGAGCTCATAGTTGGAGCTGGTTTACATTAGGAGTCTCCGTGGGTCCGTGTGGCCTACATTCTGAGGCTCAGGTCCTCGGTCTGAACAGCAGGGGGCGCCGGAGCATAGTGGGTGTGTGGAGAGTGAGCAGGTCCAGGGTTTGAGAGGCATTAACTTAAAACTTAAAGTCTAACAGAGCTTCAGAGAGAGCAGGGCCTACAGTCTCTGGAAATGTGGATGATCAGCTGTAAAAGTATCAAAGATTTTTCAACATTTTTTATTTTTTTTTAAAGGGTAACGTCACGGCCGTATCGGTTTGTCAAAGCCTGATCCCGTCAGATCTCAGAAGTTCAGCAGGGTCTGGTCTGGACTTGGATGGAGACACTGGGAAAATCAGGAGCCACAGGGGGTTGTTGTGTCATTAGGCACATGGCCTAGTGTGAAAGTGGTGTGTGTGAGTGATGGTGGTGGTCGGAGGGGTCGATGGTGGGTCTGGTCAAGCAGAAGTAAACAGCAATTCCAAAAATTCAAGTTAATTCATCTGATATAAAAATGTATTGAACAGATACATATGTTCTCTAGTTTATGAAACTGTTGACCTTTTTTCTGGACCATTTTTGGTTCTAAAGTTCCATCTGTTTTAAACAGACCATGTATGAAACATGGAACAAAAATTATTTCCCAAATTTCAAAGACCTGAAAATCATGTAAATAAATGGATGTATTTCATCATATCTTGTGTTATTCCATCTTTGAACTGTTGATGAAGGTACATGATTTTAAAAAAAAAAAAAATATTTAAAATGATAAAAATTTGCTTGAAAGGACTGACATATTTTATATAGAAATAGTTTCCTTTCATTTTGAAGTAATATTAAAGTTTTCAGAAGAAAAAAAGAGACAAATGATGTAAATCCTGCACCTTCTACTTTGCTTGAACAATTTTCCCTCCGTTACTTTTCCCTCCGTTACCATGACCTTTCTTAAAAAAAAATCTCATGACTCAAAAAGTAAGAGGTTTTTCAACCTAATCTTGTACCATATGGTAGAAAACTTATATGAAGCAAATATTCAAACCAGTTTGTTAAGGATATGTTAAGTGAGAACCAAGAGTTTATCACTGTTTGGATTTATTGACCAAAAAGTGCTGCATTTATTCCCTCCGTTTTTTTTAAATTTTTTTGTCAACAACTTGAAAGAATCTCACAGGTTTAACTTGACCCTGTTGGAGTGTAACTCTTTCCTACATTCTGATACTTTACTTATTTCAATAGTTCCTCTAGTTTCTGAATAAGAGACATTTGAATGTCAAAAATCTGCCCCTGTTTCCCTCCGTTACCACTTGACCGTAATAGCAGTAGCTGGTGCAGCATTGGCAGCAGTAGCAGTAGTCGTAGCAGTAGTCTACAGTAGCAGCAGTAGTAGTCTAGCAGTAGCAGCAGAGTAGCAGTAGCAGTTAGTAGTAGTAGTAGTAGTAGTAGTAGTAGTAGTAGTAGTAGTAGTAGTAGCGTAGTAGTAGCAGTAGCAAGTAGTAGTAGTAGTAGTAGCAGTAGTCAGTAGCAGTAGCAGTAGCAGTAGTAGTAGTAGTAGCAGTAGCAGTAGCAGTAGCAGTAGTTAGTAGTAGTAGTAGTAGTAGTAGTAGTAGTAGCAGTAGTAGCAGTAGTAGCAGTAGCAGTAGCAGTAGCAGTAGTAGTAGCAGTAGCAGTAGTA
>NW_026571175.1:35060625-35063125 GCF_026225935.1 Boleophthalmus pectinirostris
ACAGCCCCGGGAACACACGGCGCTGGTGGGAATTACACAACAACAAAGCAACGTTCTAACGTGTTACCTCATCCAAAACAGCTGGACTCGTGTTCTGTTTCATTCACACATCTCTGAGTAACACTTTATTATTAGTCTGTCTGCGTCTCCACAGCTCAAAACGCTCCGGTCCACCTCGTGATGTCATGTCATGTCATGAGTGTTTTCTGTCTGAGTGTGTGAAAGAAACAAAACACAACTCCAGGTCTGTGGTTTGTGACGAGGAAAAAACATGAGAACATAAACCAGAAAATAACGATGATCCAATGATCCAAAAAAATAGGTTGGATTTTTTTCTTTTATACTGTTTTAAAGGTCCTATATTACAATTATAATTTTTTTAATATAACTTTATTTATTGACATAAACTTAACTTCAACTTAGGACAAATATTCAACAAAACAAACAAACAAACAAAAAAAAAAAAACAGTATCAAGGACAAGCTGATTGTTGGTGCCAAATAAGTGTAATAAAAGAAATGAATGTAAATTAAATTAAAAAAAATAAAATAAAAACATTTATAAAAAATAAAATAAATAAATAAAATGTAAATTCAAATTCTACATGACTTACATAACAAAAAAATAAAAATAAAATAATAATAATAATAAATAAAGATAGATAATAAATTTAAATTTTAAAAAATAAAATAAAATAGATACAAATAAAAAAAAAAAATACGGCACACAATAGCGCAAACAAAACAGAAAGAATTTATCCAATAGTTTGTAATTTTTTGCACGTTTTAAACATTTTCAGGGGAGGAGCTCGGCGTAGAGCCGCTGCTCCTTCATGTGGAGAGGAGCAGCTGAGGCTCGGGCATCTGTTCTGATGTCTCCTGGGAGGTGTTCTGGACATGTCCCACTGGGAGGAGGCCCCGGGGAAGACCCAGACACACTGGAGGAACTATGTGTCTGGGCTGGCCTGGGAACACCTGCAGATCCCTCCTGGAGGAACTGGAAAAAGTGTGTGTAGAAAAGAGAAGTCTGGGAGTCCCTGCTTATACTGATGCCCCCGGCCCCGGATAAAGTGGAAGGAAAAGGGGGGAGCAAGGTGACGTCATCGGCCGAGCTAATAGTTAATAACCAAAATTGCACAAACAAAACTTTTTGCAGCACAAACGAAGCACAAATGACTCACACCATTTTGTGTCATTTTAGAGCATTTTGAAGGTTTCTCTGGAGCTGTTGACCCTAATTTGACCTATAAAAGAATCTTTAATATCTCCAAATCTAAAGGAGCACAAACCAAACTTTTTGCATCCCAAACAAAGCAAAAACAACTGACGTAGTTTTGTTTTTTTCTCGCAGGTACGACTCTCCCGAAACCCTACACGCATCACAGTTTAAGAAAAAGAAACCGGAGAAAAAAGTGAGAACGAAGTGCAAACAAAACACAAACTACTGACTAAATTTTGTGTCGTTTTAGAGCATTTTGAACCTTTCTCTGGGGCTGCTGACCCTAATTTGACCTATAAAAGAATCATTTATATCTCCAAATCTAAAGCAGCACAAACAACATTTTTTGCAGCATTAACGAAGCACAAATGATTGACTTCATTTTGGGCCTTTTTAGAGCCTTTTTTTTTTTGGCTTCCTGCAGGCCTGATGACCCTAATTTGACCTGTAAAAGAATCGTTTATATCTCCAAAATGAAAGCAGAACAAAACATTTTTTGCAGCATAAATGAAGCACAAATGAAGCACAAACTATTGACTCCATTTTGTGTTGTTTTAGAGCATTTTGAAGCTTCCTGGGCGCTGGCTGACCCCAATTTGACCTATAAAAGAATCATTTATACCTTCAAAACGGAAGCAAACAAACAAAACTTTTTGCAGCTAAAAACTGCACAAATGAAGCACAAACGAAGTGCAAACAAAAAACGCAAACTATTGACTAAATTCTGTGTCGTTTTAGAGCATTTTGAACCTTTCTCTGGGGCCGTTGACCCTAATTTGACCTATAAAAGAATCATTTATAATCTCCAAATCTAAAGCAGCACAAACAAAACGTTTTGCATCCCAAAGGAAGCACAAACAACTGACGTAGTTTTGTTTTTTTTCACGCCGGTACGACTCTCCCGAAACCCTACGCGCATCACAGTTTAAGAAAAAGAAACCGGAGAAAAAAGTGAGCGAAAATAAGCGATTAAAAACGACTCAAACCCGCACAAATTACTGTAAATACAACTCTGAGAGGGTAAAAGAGAAGGAAACAACTATTACGCCGGTCTGAAAAGTGGATTTTACATAATAGCCGAGCTTAACTTGAAGAGGTAAAGATGTGTCGTGACTTGTGTAACTTTTGTCGTCCGTCTTTCAGGTTTTGTTAGTTAATCTGCTTTAGCTTAACTCGTATTTTTCTTTTAAAGTCTTTTGCTGACTGCCAGGACTCGAGCCCTGCCTTATCTGCGCCGAGCCCTGACTCACCGCTCGCGCTCCAAACACGCTGACATCACGGC
>NW_026571175.1:35065625-35083125 GCF_026225935.1 Boleophthalmus pectinirostris
GAGAGAGACAAGAGAGAGAAACAAGAGAGAAAGAGACAAGAGAGAGAAAGAGACAAGAGAGAGAGACAAAGAGAGAGACAAGAGAGGGACAAGAGAGAGAAACAAAAGAGAGAGAGACAAGAGAGAGAGACAAGAGAGAGAGACAAGAGAGAGAAAGAGACAGAGAGACAAGAGAGAGAGACAAGAGAGAGAAAGAGACAAGAGAGAGAGACAAGAGAGAGAGAGAAAGAAAGACAAGAGAGAGAGGCAGAGAGAGAGAGAAAGACAAGAGAAAGAAAAAGAGAGGCAGAGAGAAAAAGACACAAGAGAGAGAGATAGAGAGAGACAAGAGAGAGAGAGAGAAAGACAGAGAATCAAAGAGAGAGCCAAAAGAGAGAGGAACAGAAATAGAAAGACAGAGACAGAAAGACAGACAGAGAGAGAGAGAGAGAGAGAGAGAGAGAGAATAACAGAAGAGACACAACACGACACAACTTCCACCAGGAGACTCACGTCCTCTTTTCGGTCACAAAACAAAACAGTGACATCACCACGTTACAAAAGCAGAAGTACTTCTCCAGCTGAGTACTTTTACTTCTACTACAGTAATATTTGTGCTGAATTAGCAAAACTCTAAAGTGAGGGAAAGTTATGGTTCTGTTTCCCACAAGAGAGAGACAAGAGAGAAGAGAGAGAGACAAGAGAGAAGAGAGAGAGAAAAGAGAGAAAGAGAGAGAGACAAGAGAGAAGAGAGAGAGACAAGAGAGAAGGAGAGAGACAAGAGAGAAGAGAGAGAGAAAAGTGAAGAAGAGAGAGAGAGAGCGAGGCATAGAGAGAGACACAGAGAGAGAAACACGGAGAGAGAGAGAAGCAGAGAGAGAGAGACGAGACAGAGACAAGGGAGAGAGAGAGATGAGAGAGAGACAAGAGAGAGCGAGGCATAGAGAGAGAGAAACAGAGAGCGAGAGAGAGAGCCAACAGAGAGAAAGAGAGTGAAAGACGAGAGAGAGAGAGAGAGAGAAACAAGCGAGAGGCACAGAGAGATAAAAAGAGACAGAGAGAGAGACGAGAGAGAGGCAGATAGAGAAAGAGACAAGAGAGAGACAGAGAGATAGAGAGACAGAGAGAAAAAGAAGAGAGAGACAGAGAGATAGAGCGACAGAGAGAGACAAGAGAGAGAGGCACAGAGAGAAAGAGACAAGGGAGAGAGAAAGACAGAGAGAGAGAGAGAAACAGAGAAAAAGAGGGAGAGAGAAGAGAGATAAACAAAAGAGAGAGAAAGAGAGAGAGACAAAAGAGAGAGGCAGAGAGAGAGAGAGACAATAGAGAGGTAGAGAGACAAGAGAAAGAGAGAAGATAGAGACTAGAGAGAGAGAATAGAAAGAGGCAGAGAGAAACAAGAAAGAGAAAGGGGCAGAGACAGAAGACAAGAGCGAGAGATAAGAGAGAGAAAGAGAGAGAGACGAGAGTGAGAAAAAGGCAGAGAGAGAAAGAGGCATAAAGAGAGACAAGAGAGAGAGAGAGAGAGAGAGACGAGAGCGAGAGAGAGAAAGGCAGAGAGAGAGCGAGGCACAGAGAGAGACATAGAGGGAGAGTGATAAGAGACAGAGAGAGAGAGACAGACAAGACAGACAGAGAGAGAAACAGAGAGAACCAGACAAGAGAAAGAGAGAGACACAGAGAGAGACAGAGAGACAGACGAGAGAGAGAGAGACAGACGAGAGAGAGAGACAGAGACAGAGAGAGACAGACAGACGAGAGAGAGAGAGAGGGAGACAGACAGACAGACAAGAGAGAGAGAGAGAGACAGAGAGACAGAGAGACAGACGAGAGACAGACGAGAGACAGAGAGAGAGAGAGAGAGAGAGACAGACAGACAGACAAGAGAGAGAGAGAGAGACAGAGAGACGAGACAGAGAGACAGAGAGACAGACGAGAGAGGGAGAGAGAGAGAGAGAGAGACAGACAGACAGACGAGAGAGAGAGAGAGAGACAGACAGACAAGAGAGAGAGAGAGAGACAGAGAGAGAGACAGACAGACGAGAGACAGAGAGAGAGAGAGAGAGAGAGACAGACAGACAGACAAGAGAGAGAGAGAGACAGAGAGACGAGACAGAGAGACAGAGAGAGAGACAGACAGACAGATGAGAGAGAAAGAGAGAGAGAGTGTGAAAGACAAAAGAGAGAGACAGAGAGCGAGATTAAAGTGAGTTTAAAGTGACAAAGTCTTTTTGAGACAATATAAAATGATTTTTACTTTTGTTTTTCTTGCGGCTTTTTCAGATTCGATTCAGTTTTGTCTCATTTTTGTGTTTCTCCTTTAAAAACTCCAGATTTTGTGATTTATTTTTTTATATTTTGTCTTTTAAATTACATAAACTTAAAATTACAAATCAGATTTTATGTCCTGACAGTTACTCTTTTACTACATTAAACTTCTCCCAAGTACTTTTTTTTACTCTTGTGTACTTTCTCGCACAAATATTTTGCACTTTTACTTGAATTTTTTTTTAATTTCGTGTGAATCGCGGCCGAACAAACAGAAAGTTGAACGGAGATGAATCCAATCTGTGTTATTGGAGTTTAAGTCTGACTCATACAAACGAAGACTAATGCTCAAAACGGAACGAGAAGAAGAAACACTTATTTTTAACCCACTCCGGTGTCAAAAAAAAAAAAAAAAAAAAAAAGACTCTGACACCGGAGTTAAATTATTTTGAAGTAATGTCACATGTACTTGAATACAGTTACTCCACCCACCTCTGTACTTCACTCAAACTGGAGTTAAAAAGTAAATATTGGACTACAAGAACTTATTTTTTTGTTTTGTTGCTGTGCGTATGTTATGTATGTGATATGTATGTACTGTTTTTCTCTCTACACTAAGTCGCTCCCCCTTCAGAGCGCCATCACAACACAATCCCAACAGTGCATGAAGTTATTGTGTATTGTGTAAATGTGTGTGTAAATGTGTGTGTAAAATGTGTGTAAATGTGTGTAAATGTGTGTGTAAATGTGTGTGTAAATGTGTGTGTGTGTGTAAATGTGTGTGTAAATGTGTGTGTAAATGTGTGTAAATGTGTGTGTAAATGTGTGTAAATGTGTGTAAATGTGTGTAAATGTGTGTAAATGTGTGTGTAAATGTGTGTGTAAATGTGTGTAAACGTGTGTGTAAATGTGTGTAAATGTGTGTGTAAATGTGTGTGTGTGTAAATGTGTGTGTGTAAATGTGTGTAAATGTAAATGTGTGTAAATGTGTGTGTAAATGTGTGTGTGTGTAAATGTGTGTGTGTGTGTAAATGTGTGTGTAAATGTGTGTGTAAATGTGTGTAAATGTGTGTGTGTGTGTAAAAAATGTGTGTAAATGTGTGTGTAAATGTGTGTAATGTAAATGTGTGTGTGTAATGTGTAAATGTGTGTAAATGTGTGTGTAAAATGTGTGTGTAAATGTGTGTAAATGTGTGTGTAAATGTAAATGTGTGTAAATGTGTGTGTGTGTAAATGTGTGTAAATGTGTGTGTAAATGTGTGTAAATGTGTGTGTAAATGTGTGTAAATGTGTGTAAATGTGTGTGTAAATGTGTGTAAATGTGTGTGTAAATGTGTGTGTAAATGTGTGTGTAAATGTGTCTCTCTCTTTCTGCGTCGGTCTTTTTCTCACTCGTCTCTCTCTGCCTCTCTCTCTTTTTGTGTCTCTCTCTGTTCTCTCTCTATCTTGTCTCTCTCTCTCTCTTCTTTCTTTCTCTTCTTTATATCTCTCTCTTTATATCTCTGTCTCTCTCTCCTCTCTCTCTCTCTTGTCTCTTTTTTGTTTTCTTTGGTGTTTTGTAGGATTTTAAGTCATAAATGATATAATAAATGTATTGTTAAAGTCTTAAAAAAGTCTCTTCTCTCTCTCCTCTCTCTCTCTCCCTGTCTCTCTCTCTCTTCTCTGTCTCTCTTTGCCTCTCTCTCGTCTCTCTCTTCTCTCTTTCTGTCTCTCTCTCTTCTCTCTTGCCTCTCTCTTCTCTCTGTCTGTCTGTCTCTCTCTTGTCTCTCTCTTCTCTCTGTCTGTCTGTCTCTCTCTCTTCTCTCTGTCTGTCTGTCTCTCTCTTGTCTCTCTCTTCTCTCTGTCTGTCTGTCTCTCTCATGTCTCTGTCTCTCTTGTCTCTCTCTTCTCTGTCTCTCTCTCTTGCCTCTCTCTTCTCTCTGTCTGTTTCTGTCTCTATGTCGCTCTCTGTGTCTCTCTCTGTGTCTCTCTCTCTTTTGTCTCTCTCTTCTCTCTTGCCTCTCTCTTCTCTCTGTCTCTTTCTGTCTCTCTCTTCTCTCTCTTTGTCTCTCTCTCCGCCTCTCTTGTCTCTCTCTTCTCTCTTCTGTCTGTCTCTCTCTCTTGTCTCTGTCTCTCTCTTGTCTCTCTCTCTCCTCTCTTCTCTCTGGGTCTCTCTTCTCTCTGTCTCTCTTGTTTCTCTCTCTTCTTTCTTGTCTTTCTCTGTCTCTCTCTTTTGTCTCTGCCTCTCTCTTCTCTCTGTCTCTCTCTTCTCTCTCTTTCTCTCTCTCCGCCTCTCTTGTCTCTCTCTGTCTCTCTCTGTCTGTCTCTCTCTCTTGTCTCTGTCTCTCTTGTCTCTCTCTCTTGTCTCTATCTCTCTCTCTCTCTGTCTCTCTTGTTTCTCTCTCTTTTTTCTTGTCTTTCTCTGTCTCTCTCTATTTTCTCTCTGTCTCTCTCTCTTGTCTCTCCGCCTCTCTCTTTCCTTTCTCTCTCTTGTTTCTCTCTCTGTCTCTCTTGTCTCTGTCTCTCTCCTCTCTTCTCTCTGGCTCTCTCTTCTCTCTCTCTTGTTTCTCTCTCTTCTTTCTTGTCTTTCTCTGTCTGTCTCTCTCTCTTGTCTCTGTCTCTCTCTTCTCTCTCTCTCTCTCTCCTCTCTTGTTTCTCTCTCTTCTTTCTTGTCTTTCTCTGTCTGTCTCTCTCTCTTGTCTCTCTGCCTCTCTCTTTCCTTTCTCTCTCTTGTTTCTCTCTCTGTCTCTCTCTTGCATTAGTGACACACTGAACAAAACTAACTTTATTTATTTATTTATTTATTATGTTCATGAATAAAACAGAAGGAACTTGTTCACTCAGACTGATTCTACAATTAAAATTAAAAGTCAATTTCACGATGTCGACGTTCGCACAGATAAACAGATTTCTGCAGTTTTCTCTAGGACCATAACATTAGTTTCGTCGTCGTTCTCCTTTAAACTTTTGTCTTTCTTAAATTAATTTGTTAAGTTAAAATGACTTAAATTAAAAACATCGTCTTTATTTGAGTAAATTCAACTTGATAATTAAAATTTTCTGTCAGTAAGATTGTTTTTATACAGCATTTTAAGCGCAAAAAGTTGTTGTTTTTCTTATTTTAAACTTTTCGGTTTGGCGTCCGTCACCTGCTTTTTTCTGTGGATTTGTCATTTCTCTGCCTGAAATGTTCCACGGTGTGACTTTAAACACCTCTACTTCACATTTATTCAACTACAGGTGGTTTTACGGCTCAGAAAAAAAAAAAAAAAAAAAAAAAACAAGCTTTGAAACTGACTGTGAGCGGGATCGCCTCTCCACAGACCTGACCCGGCCGCAACTTGACCCGGCTTTGGTCTCCGTGACGACAGAAGGGTTTAATGCCATACTGTGGAACATTGATAGTCGTGGATAATTTCTTTTTGTCTCTCTCTCTGCCTCTCTCTCTCTTTACTCTCTCTTTCTCTCTCTCTCTCTCTTTTCTCTCTGTCTCTCCCTTATCTCTCTCTCTCTACCGTTCTCTTGTCTCTCTGTCTCTCTCTCTCTGCCTCTCTCTCTCTTCACTCTCTCTTTCTCTCTCTCTCTCTCTGTCTCTTCCTTATCTCTCTCTCTCTACCGTTCTCTTGTCTCTCTGTCTCTCTCTCTGCCTCTATCTCTCTTCACACTTTCTTTTCTCTCTCTCTCTGTCTCTCCCTTATCTCTCTCTCTCTCTTCCTTATCTCTCTCTCTACCGTTCTCTTGTCTCTCTGTCTCTCTCTCTCTGCCTCTGTCTCTCTTCACTCTCTCTTTTCTCTCTTTCTCTACCGTTCTCTTGTCTCTCTCTCTGCCTCTATCTCTCGTCACTCTCTCTTTTCTCTCTCTCTCTCTGTCTCTCCCTTATCTCTCTCTCTCTCTCTACCGTTCTCTTGTCTCTCTGTCTCTCTCTCTGCCTCTCTCTCTCTTCTCTCTCTTTCTCTCTCCCTGCCTCTCTTTCTCTATCTGTGTCCATCTCTCTTGTCTCTCTCTGTCTCTTGTCTCTCTCTCTCTCTTTTCTCTCTCTCTCTCTCTCTCTGTCTCTCCCTTATCTCTCTCTCTCTTATCTCTCTCTCTCTACCGTTCTCTCTGTCTCTCTCTCTGCCTCTCTCTCTCTCTTCTCTCTCTTTTCTCTCTCCCTGCCTCTCTTTCTCTATCTGTGTCCATCTCTCTTGTCTCTCTCTGTCTCTCCCTTATCTCTCTCTCTCTCTACCGTTCTCTTGTCTCTCTGTCTCTCTCTCTGCCTCTCTCTCTCTTCTCTCTCTTTTCTCTTCTCCCTGCCTCTCTTTCTCTATCTGTGTCCATCTCTCTTGTCTCTCTCTGTCTCTTGTTTCTCTCTCTCTTTTCTCTCTCTCTCTCTCTCTCTCTGTCTCTCCCTTATCTCTCTCTCTCTCTTATCTCTCTCTGTCTACCGTTCTCTTGTCTCTCTGTCTCTCTCTCTGCCTCTATCTCTCTTCACTCTCTCTTTTCTCTTTTCTCTCTCCCTGCCTCTCTTTCTCTATCTGTGTCCCTCTCTCTTGTCTCTCTCTGTCTCTCTCTCTCTCTTGTCTCTCTTCTTCTCTCTCTTTCTCTCTCTGTCTCTCTCTGTCTCTCTCTCTCTCTCTCTCTCTTTCTCTCTCCCTGCTCTCTCTTTCTCTATCTGTGTCCATCTCTCTTGTCTCTCTCTGTCTCTTGTTTCTCTCTCTTTTCTCTCTCTCTCTCTCTCTCTCTCTCTCTCTCTCTCTCTCTCTTCTCTCTCTACTCGTTCTCTTGTCTCTCTCTCTCTCTCTCCTCTTCTTCATCTCTCTTTTCTCTCTCTCTCTCTCTCTCTTATCTCTCTCTCTCTCTTCTTATCTCTCTCTCTCTCTTCCGTTCTCTTGTCTCTCTGTCTCTCTCTTCTGCCTCTATCTCTCTCTCTCTCTCTCTCTCTTTCTCTCTTTCTCTCTCTCCCTGCCTTTCTTTCTCTATCTGTGTCCCTCTCTCTTGTTCTCTCTGTCTCTTGTTTTCTCTTCTCTCTCTCTCTCTCTCTCTCTCTTCTCTCTCTCTTTCTGTCTCTCTCTACTTGTCTCATCTCTGTGTCTCTCTCTCTCTCTCTCTCTGTCTCTTCTGTTTCTCTCTCTCTCTCTCTCTCTCTCTTGTCTCTCTCTCTACTTGTCTCTCTCTGTGTCTCTCTCTTCTCTCTCTCTCTCTCTCTCCTCTTGTCTCTCTTGTCTCTCTCGTTTCTCTCTCTCTTCTCTCTCTCTTTGTCTCTCTCACTTGTCTATCTCTGTGTCTCTCTCTTCTCTCTGTGTCTCTCTCTCTCTCTCTCTCTCTCTCTCTCTCTCTTCTCTCTCTGTGTCTCCATAATTTCTTTTTGTCGCTTGAAGACTCGGCGACGGGGCAGACGCAGACGCACGGCGAGTTGCAGTTGCAGGTTCGTGGGCGGAGCCTCGTACCGGCTCGTACCTCTCACCGTCATCGGGGTTTTGACTCCGGGAGAGATCACTGAATGACTCAAACACGCCGCGGACGACTCTAAAACGTCTCCAGACACGTTTTTTTTTTTTTTTTTTTTTTTTTTCGACGAGGGGAACGGCGTTAGAACTCTCCAGAAAGTGGATTTTGCGTAACGCCGTCTCTTTAAATATTTGGTTGCCTGGTAAAGTAGGTTTTCGATTTTTGCGCCGCAGTGTGTAGTCTGCGCTGTCATTTGCACTTTGAGTTGTATATCTCACCGTTCGCTGAAAAAACAAAACAAACCAACACTCTTACGCATGTGGAGGAGGAGGAAGAAGAGAAGGAAGAAGAAAGAAAAGAAGGAGGAGGAGGAGGAGGAGGAGGGGCCCCGGAAAGCTGACCAAACAAGGCCCCTGTGAGCGCACGTCTTCGGGGATGATCTCACTCCGCTCTGACTTCACGCCGCTCGGAGCTTTGGGAGATTTTGGGAGACGCAGACGCAGACGCCGGGGTTTATTCAAACTCCAGAAAAACGTGTGAAGTGAAAGAAACAAACGCACCGCAAAAAAAAAAAAAAAAAAGAAAGGATGAGTTCAGAAAGTTATGTCATGATTTAGGTCAAGACTGAACCAGGACTAAACCAGGACTGAACCAGGTCTAAAGGACTGAACCAGGTCTAAAACCAGGACTAAACCAGGACTGAACCAGGTCTGAACCAGGACTAAACCAGGACTAAACCAGGACTGAACCAAGACTGAACCAGGACTGATCCAGGACTGAACCAGGACTAAAAGACGACTAAACCAGGACTGAACCAGGTCTAAACCAGGTCTAAACCAGGACTGAACCAGGACTGAATCAGGACTAAACCAAGACTAAAAAACAACTGAACCAGGACTGAACCAGGACTGAACCAGGACTCTAAACCAGGTCTAAACCAGGACTGAACCAGGACTGAAACCAGGACTTAACCAGACTGAACCAGGTCTAAACCAGGACTGAACCAGGACTGAACCAGAACTGAACCAGGTCTAAACCAGACTGAACCAGGACTGAACCAGACTGAACCAGGAATGAACCAGAACTGAACCAGGTCTAAACCAGGACTCTAAACCAGGACTGAACCAAGACTGAACCAGGACTGATCCAGGACTGAACCAGGACTAAAAGACGACTAAACCAGGACTGAACCAGGGTCTAAACCAGGTCTAAACCAGGACTGAACCAGGACTAAACCAAGAACTAAAAAACAACTGAACCAGGACTGAACCAGGACTGAACCAGGACTGAAACCAGGACTAAAACCAGGTCTAAACCAGGACTGAACCAGGACTGAACCAGGACTGAACCAGGACGGAACCAGGACTGAACCAGGACTGAACCAGGATTAAACCAGGACCGAACCAGGTCTAAACCAGGACTGAACCAGGACTAAACCAAGACTGAACCAGGTCTAAACCAAGACTGAACCAGGACTAAACCAGGTCTAAACCAGGACTGTACCAGGACTGAACCAGGATTAAAATAGGACTGAACCAAGACTGAACCAGGTCTGAACCAGGTCTAAACCAGGACTAATCTTGGACTAGTACTTGGTCTCTAGTTCCGTCCCTGATAGAACCTGAGTCTGTGGATCAGGGGATGATCTCACTCGGCTCTGACTTCACGCCGCTCGGAGCTTTTGGAGACGCAGACGCCGGGGTTTACTCAAACTCCAGAAAAACGTGTGAAGTGAATGAAACAAACGCACCGCAAAAAAAAAAAAAAAAAAAAAAAAAAAAAAAAAAGACGACTCACAACTCCAGTTCAGAAAGTTATGTCATGATTTAGGTCGAGTTTTTATGTTTTGTGTTGTGTAACTTTTCCCGTAGAGGCTTTTCTCCGTGGAGGTGTTATTGCTCTGTCTGGAATGTTCCACAGTATGGCATTAAAGCTTTCTGTCGTCATGGAGAACAAAACCAGGCCGAGTTACAGCGAGGTCAGGTCTGTGGAGAGGCGATCCCGCTCACAGTCAGTTTCAAAGCTTGTTTTTTCTTGTTTTTCTGAGCTGTAAAACCACCTGTACTTGAGTAAATGTAAAGTAGAGGTGTTTAAAGTCACACGGTGGAACATTCCAGGCAGAGTGATGACGTATCCATAGAAACGAGCAGATGACAGATGCCCAACCGAAAAGTTTAAGATAAGCAACAACTTTTTGCCCTCACTGTATACTACTGTATCAGAGACGGAGAAAGTACAGAAAAATTGTAATTAAGTAAAAATATCTTTACTTTGCTTAATTCTTACTCAAGTAAAAGTAAAAAAGTACTTCATTTAAAATGTAATTTGAGTAAAAGTTACTTAGTTATTTTCAATTATTTGATGTAAAAAAGGTTGAGTCATAAATCGTCATTTTAATCAACTTTTAGGTGATTCAGACAAACTTTGTACATTTTAAACTAGGGCTGGGCAAAAAAAAAAAAAAATCTTAAACACATCAAATCTTAATCACAATCGCAGTTCCTGTGATTAAATCATGATTAATCACATGTTGTATGCCAATTACCAAACCAATTCATTAATTTAAGTAGCATAAAGTGCACTTTTACTGGAAATGTAAACAAAAGTGTGGTACATTTGTTGTACAAACAGAACATTTGTTTGTACAGGAGCAGGACACGAGTCTGAAGTAGTAAAGTAAAGTTCATGTTTATTCTTCTTCCTTTGGAGAATCTCAGTCAAAAAAAGAACCAGTTTGAGTGAAGTTTGTCAAATCCTAGAATTTGCAACGAATGTGTGATGAAGAGCGATGGACGACGCGGTGGTGCCTCTGAAAACTCTTGGTCTCTACGTCCTGAACGTCCTGAACGTCCTGAATGTCCTGTACATGATGTGTGTGATGTGTGTCATGTGTGTGATGTGTGTGATGTGTGTGATGTGTGTGATGTGTGTGTGTGATGTGTGTCATGTGTGTGATGTGTGTGATGTGTGTGATGTGTGTGATGTGTAAACCTCGTCCACTTGTTTCACTGAATGATTTTGCATCAACAGAGTGTGTTACATTAAGGTTATGTTCAGACTGCAGGGCTTAATGCTCACTTCTGATTTTTTTATGAAATCCGATGTTTTTGCGAACGTCACATTTCAATTAAATACTTGTATGTGTCCAGTGTGATTATTAAATGTCCCGTGACACTGGGAGACACGACGACGTCAACCGCAGCGAGCGTCTCTGTGTTTACAGAAGTTGTCCAAACATGGACGCAGCATCGAGCACCTGGAGATTTTAAAGTTCCTCTCGTACCGGAGCCAGAACATGAACAACTTACTTGTTTTAAGGAGGAGATTGAGAAGGAGAAGGACGAGGTTTTTGGTCGTGGTGTTTTTGTGGGCAGTCCGTTGAAAGGAACGTGTGGATGTGGAGGCGGAGCCAAGTGTGGTGAGTGGTGATGTGCTTCACTTCAGTCACACAGAGTTCATTAACTATTTTCACCTACTTCAGCGCAGAATAGTGACGTTTGTGTCTTGTTGATAATGTGTAGGTGGATGAATGCACTTTGACCGTTCAGACTGAAGTCACATGTCAAAAGATCAGATATGTATCAGTTTCAGGAGCACATATCCAAGTGTCCTGGGTCACATTTGAAAAAATCTGATCTGTGTCATTCAGACTGTCATTAAAAGATACAGGAACATAGGGGCCAAAAAATTGGATTTGGGTCACTTCAGGTGCAGTCTGAACGTAGCCTTAGTTTCAGAGTAGTTTCAGAGTAGTTAGCTCCTCCTGCAGACAGATATAAGGAAGTGTCCACCAGCGTCTGACCAGAACTGAAGAAGCAGCTTGGATGAGCTGAGAAACGTCTTGAACCAAACTTAACTTTTGTCCAGTCGACAAACTGAATTTTCTCCTCGCCACAGACTTGTTTATCATTACACCCCTACCAGTTAGTTCCGTTAGCGGCGCATTACCTACGTCACGATCAAATAACAGTGATTGGTTAAATAAAAAAAAGTACCCGCCGACCATTGAGCGAACGAATCCTAATGCTGCGAGGTCAGACGGTTTCTACGAAGTGAAACTGGCTGATGAATCAGACTACCGGGAACCACCCACTCTGGAGGATTTTGTTTATGGGCAGAGTAGATGTTGCTCATAGAGAAAGTTCAGTTAATAAAATTATGTCCACTTCCAAACTCAAATAGGGGAGAAGTATCTGTGACTCCCCCCTACAAGTGCACGAAGCAACATTTACTGAACTTTTACAGCTTTAATGAAGATCCATTGTGTCTTTTTTCTGCTTTACTTATAATCTATGAAACCCTGGATCATTAGGCTTCGTTTTAAATCACAATACTGATTTAAAACAACTCATGTGAAACGTCAGGGGCGGACGGGAGCTGACGTCGGTGTAAACGTCATCGCAGCGTTTATGGCGATGGATGGCTGTACATCTCGCCGGCGAGCGCTGCCAAAGAGAGCACGCAGCGCTGCCAAATCCTGCGCGTATCACCGATTAAAGAAATAAAAATGAAGTGAATGGAGCGCGTGCACTGAAAGCAGACAGTCCAGTGAGTCCCCGGGTCTGGAACTGGACCACAGAGCGTGAGGAGGCCGCGACGCTCCAACTACAGCTGATAATTTATATGACAAGTGTCTCAAAGGCAGAAAATATCTGTCTCTAAAAACTGATTTTACCAGAGATGAGTAAGAGTTTGGTGCTCTGGTTGTTGATTCTGCAGAAATTCACTTTGTTTCTCAGTTGAGTTTGAGTTTTTCTCGTTTTTTACATGTATGCAGCCGTGTTTGTTTTGACATGAACAGAGCATTCGTTCATTTGTTTTTCAGTATCAAACCAAAAATAAGAAAATGAAAAATCAAAAATTTTCTTCATAATTTGTCTCCAAAACCAAAATGAAAAAAATTGATTCGTTTTTTCAGTTTTCGATTTTGTGTTTAAATGAAGAATGGAAAAAATGGATAACAGCTGTTTCCCGTTTACGTGACTTAAACTGTGATGCCGAACTGAACCAGGACCGAACCAGGATTAAACGTTTTCAATCCTGGTCTGGTCCTGGCCTCAGTCCCAGTCTCAGTCGTGGTCTGGTCCCGGTCTCAGTCCCGCTCTCAGTTCTGGTCCCAGACTCAGTCGTGGTTTGGTTTCAGTATGGTCCCGGACCTCTTTAAGTCTAAACCAGGTTTAGACCTGGTTTAGACCTGGTTCAATCCCACTTCAATCCTGGTTTAGTCCTGGTTCAGTCCCACTTCAGTCCTGGTTTAGTCCTGGTTCAGTCCTGCTTCAGTCCTGGTTCAGTCCTGCTTCAGTCCTGGTTTAGTCCTGGTTCAGTCCTGGTTCAGTCCTGCTTCAGTCCTGGTTTAGTCCTGGTTCAGTCCTGGTTCAGTCCTGGTTCAGTCCTGGTTTAGTCCTGGTTTAGTCCTGGTTCAGTCCTGGTTTAGACTGGTCAGTCCTGCTCAGTCCTGGTTTAGTCCTGGTTCAGTCCTGGTTTAGGTCCTGGTTAGTCCTGGTTCAGTCCTGGTTTAGTCCTGTTCAGTCCTTCAGTCCTGGTTGTAGTGGTTTAGTCCTGCTTCAGTCCTGGTTTAGTCCTGGTTCAGTCCTGGTTCAGTCCTGGTTCAGTCCTGTTTAGACCTGGTTCAGTCCTGGTTCAGTCCTGGTTTGTTTCAGTCCGTATGTGGTGCAAAAGTCCAGCAGTTTACGTCACATAAACTGAATCATTATCTGATTTTCATTTTGATTTTGGAGACAGATAAAGAAGAAAAATGTTGTTTTTTTTATTTTCTTACTTTTACTTTTATTTTGAAAAACAAATAAACTAACGACACACAGATTATTGTAAAGACGCTGGTTTTATCACACGGCCTGAGTCGGTTTCCACGCCGGAAGTTTTCATCTTCATGTTTCCAAAGTTCGGAAAATGTGAACAGAGTCTATTCTTCTGGATCCGAGGAGTTTTAAAAATTACTCAAACATGCACCAATGAGTCTAATTACAACTGTGAATAAATAAACGAGCGGAAACAACCGTAACGTCGCTCTGAAAAGTCCACTTTGCATAATCGTTCTGCTTTAATGTTTCGTTACTGGGTCAGTCCTCCTACGAACTCTTGGCTCACTGTTTTCTGTTCGCTCATTGTTCTATTTTTTGCCGCCCTGAACTTCGCTCGTCGCTCTCGACTTCAAACATGCTCCACTTTAGCTCCTGTGTCATGCTTTTTTACGACACAGCGGCTCTCTGCCCATAACCCCGCTCACAGTCTGGAGGGTTATGTCATCCTCCGATTGTCGCTTAAGCCGCATAAACTGTTCCAAACGCCCGGGCCCCTCTCCGCTCTGCTCCGGTCCGTGGGCTTCCTCCTCCGTCTGATGGTTTCTCCGGTTTTTTGGGGGGGGAAGCTGGTGTGAAGCTGAGGTCAGCGCGGTTTAAGCAGCGAGCAACAAGTGAAAGACTCTAAAAAAAACAAGATTAAACCAGTTTCTGATCTTTTTCTACCTGATCCTTTGCAGATATGTGATGTCCTGGTTTAGTCCTGGTTTAGTCCTGGTTTAGTCCTGGTTTAGTCCTGGTTTAGTCCTGGTTTAGTCCTGGTTTAGTCTGGTTTAGTCCTGGTTTAGTCCTGGTTTAGTTCTGGTTCAGTCCTGGTTTAGTCTGGTTCAGTCCTGGTTTAGTCCTGGTTTAGTCCTGGTTTAGTTCTGGTTTAGTCAGTCCTGGTTTAGTAGTCCTGGTTTTAGTCCTGTTTAGTCCTGGTTTAGTCCTGGTTTAGTCTGGTTTAGTCCTGGTTTAGTCCTGGTTTAGTCCTGGTTTAGTCCTGGTTTAGTCCTGGTTTAGTCTGGTTTAGTCCTGGTTTAGTCTGTAGTCTGTTAGTTGTAGTTCAGTCCTGGTTTTAGTCCTGGTTTAGTCTGGTTCAGTCCTGGTTTAGTCCTGGTTTAGTCCTGGTTTAGTCCTGGTTTAGTCCTGGTTTAGTTCTGGTTCAGTCCTGGTTTAGTCCTGGTTTAGTCCTGGTTTCTGGTTTAGTCCTGGTTTAGTCCTGGTTTAGTCCTGGTTTAGTTGGTTTAGCTGGTTTAGTCCTGGTTTAGTCCTGGTTCAGTCCTGGTTTAGTCCTGGTTTAGTCCTGGTTTAGTTTCCTGGTTCAGTCCTGGTTTAGTCCTGGTTCAGTCTGGTTTAGTCCTGGTTTAGTCCTGGTTCCTGGTTCAGTCCTGGTTTAGTCCTGGTTTAGTTGGTTTAGTTCTGTTCTGGTTTAGTCCTGGTTTAGTCCTGGTTTAGTTGGTTCAGTCTGGTTCAGTCTGGTTTAGTCCTGGTTCAGTCCTGGTTAGTCCTGGTTCAGTCCTGGTTTAGTCCTGGTTTAGTTCTGGTTCAGTCCTGGTTCAGTCCTGGTTTAGTCCTGGTTTAGTTCTGGTTCAGTCCTGGTTTAGTCCTGGTTTAGTTCTGGTTTAGTCCTGGTTTAGTTCTGGTTCAGTCCTGGTTTAGTCCTGGTTTAGTTCTGGTTAGTCCTGGTTTAGTCTGGTTCAGTCCTGTTTAGTCCTGGTTTAGTTCTGGTTCAGTCCTGTTTAGTCCTGGTTTAGTTCTGGTTTAGTCCTGGTTTAGTCCTGGTTTAGTCTGGTTTAGTCCTGGTTCAGTCCTGGTTTAGTCCTGGTTTAGTCTGGTTCAGTGGTTTAGTCCTGGTTCTGGTTCTGGTTTGGTTTAGTCTGGTTAGTTCTGGTTTAGTCCTGGTTTAGTCCTGCTGGTTCAGTCCTGGTTTAGTCCTGTTTAGTTCTGTTTAGTCCTGGTTAGTCTGGTCCCTGGTTTAGTCCTGGTTTAGTTCTGGTTTAGTCCTGGTTTAGTCCTGTTTCTGGTTCAGTCCTGGTTTAGTCCTGGTTTGTCAGTTTAGTCTGGTTTTCCTGGTTTAGTTCCTGGTTGGTAGTCCTGGTTTTAGTCCTGGTTCAGTCCTGGTTTAGTCCTGGTTTAGTCCTGGTTCAGTCCTGGTTTAGTCCTGGTTTAGTTCTGGTTCAGTCCTGGTTTAGTCCTGGTTTAGTCCTGGTTTAGTCCTGGTTTAGTCCTGGTTTAGTCCTGGTTCAGTCCTGGTTTAGTCCTGGTTTAGTTCTGGTTCAGTCCTGGTTTAGTCCTGGTTTAGTCCTGGTTTAGTCCTGGTTTAGTCCTGGTTTTCTGGTTTAGTAGTCCTGGTTCAGTCCTGGTTTAGTCCTGGTTTAGTCCTGGTTTAGTCCTGTTCCTGGTTAGTCCTGGTTCAGTCCTGGTAGTCCTGGTTTAGTCCTGGTTTAGTCCTGGTTTAGTCCTGGTTTAGGTTTAGTCCTGTTTAGTCCTGGTTTAGTTCTGGTTGAGTCCTGGTTTGTTTTAGTCCTGGTTAGTCCTGGTTCAGTCCTGGTTTAGTCCTGGTTTAGTCCTGGTTTAGTTCCTGGTTCAGTCCTGGTTTAGTCCTGGTTTAGTCCTGGTTCAGTCCTGTTTAGTCCTGGTTTAGTCCTGGTTTAGTCCTGGTTTAGTCCTGGTTTAGTCCTGGTTTAGTCCTGGTTAGTCCTGTTTAGTTCTGGTCCTGGTTTAGTCCTGGTTACTGGTTCAGTCCTGTTTAGTCCTGTTCAGTCCTGGTTTAATCCTGGTTTAGTCCTGGTTTAGTCTGGTTAGTCCTGGTTAGTCCTGTTTAGTCCTGTCCTGGTTTAGTCCTGGTTTAGTCCTGGTTTAGTCCTGGTTTAGTCCTGGTTTAGTAGCTGAACAAATCTCACTAGTTGAACTTTTTGGGTGAAATTTATTTGATCAAATCAGAGACGAGGACCCGACGTTTCTCGTTGAAAGTGAAGTGGACTCTTGTGACCGTCACACTGAACCAAAACTCAAGTGTCTTTGCTTAAAGGTTGTATAGGAGATTTTTTTAAGGGAAGAAAATTACAGCGACAGTCCTATTATGTTGAGTTTCTAAATTGCGACACGCGTCAGTTTTTAGACCCTTCGTAATTTCACCTCAGTTTGGCTTTGCTCCTTTGCGGCGAAAAAGATTCTCGACCGTCGCGACAAACTTTGTGCGAAACGAGGAAGCGACAGTTCGAAAAAGCAGAACCGCTGCGTAAACCACGCCCGCACTCCGACGAATCAGTATACAGAGTTTGATGACAACCTAACAGCAATAGAAAAAGAGGCAGCCTCATTATCTATTGTGAATCTGGCCTCAACACGTCCACAGTTGATAATTTTTCTTTTTTTTTTTGTCATCATAATTACAAAGCTGCTGCGTCTCTGTAATGAATTTAATCTTTCACTGACAGTGAAACTAAAAAGGATTTTTTAAATTGTCAAAAAGTTAAATACCCTTACAAGACGCAGCAGACTAATTATGATGATTCAAAACAAAAAAAAGAATGAAAATCTATCAACTGTGGACATAGTGAGGGCAGATAAACATCAGCCAATAGATAATGAGGCTGCCTCTTTTTCTGTTGGCTGTTAGGTCGTCAATCAAACTCCCTACGTTTCTAGTGTAACTGATTCACCAGCGCGGGGATTACGTGGTTTATGCAGCGGTTCTTAGAGGCTTTTTCGAACTGTCGCTTCCTCGCAATTCGCACAAAGTTTGTTGCGATGGCGGACGAGAATCCACGACCCGTTCGCCGAAAAAGAAAGTCAGTTTTTGAGGTCGCGGAAAGAAGAAGAAAAGAAGGGAAAAAGGAGCAAAGCCAAACTGAGGTGATCAATTGATGATTCCTTCCAGCGATGGCGCGACTGAAGCAGACGAAGGGTCTAAAACTGACGCGTTGGTCACTAAATTACCTCTTCACTTCAACAGTGATTCTGAACGCGCACCGGCTGTAAACATGCGTGACTCTAGAGTAAAGAGGCGGGAGGAGGTGTTTCTACTGAGGCTGTGGAGGAGG
>NW_026571175.1:35088125-35190625 GCF_026225935.1 Boleophthalmus pectinirostris
AGGAAAGTAGAAGTTACGCGCTGTAGCAGAGTCTTGCACCGGGTCTTGTACCCGCAAATAGTTGCTGAAATCAGGACCGTGAGCCCGAGCAGCAGGGTCCATAAAGAGCCTCCATGAGGTGTGGAGCAAAGCCAGTCCTTTCTCCTGCGTCACCTTCAAGCCCGTCCCGACAGTGAGTCCTGTTTTAGTCCTAGTTCAGTTCTGGTTTAGTCCTCCTCTTCAGTCCTGGAATCAGTCTGAGGTTAGTCCTGTTATAGTCCTGGTTTAGTCCTGGTTCAGCTCTGGTTTAGTCCTGGTTTAGACCTTGTTTAGTCCTGGTTTAGTCCATATACGGCTCAAAAGTTCAGCTTTTTCGCAGTTATTTTGGTGAGAGTAACTTAAAGTAATGCAATAGTAATGTAATGCCTTACATTTTAAATACAGTAATATTGTAATGTAACGAATTACTTTGAAATGACAGTAATAAGTCATAAATAACACATTACAGTTTTAAAGTAACTTGCCCAACAGTGATCATCACAGTTTTGATGATTAAAACGTTTGTGTTTCATATGAACTTTGCACAAGAAGTGGTTTAACAAAGACTTTTAATATCCCAGACATGATTTAAACTTTATTTTTTCCTACTAAACCTGCAGGATTTGAGTGTTAGACGTGTATGAATGAATGGAGAGTGGAGTTATTCTACACCGGGACTCCATTCAGACTTGGCCTACAGCGTGGGTTTTGAAAGTCTATATTCCGCTTTTATTTCATTCACTAGAAACAGGAAGCAGAACTGACTATTGTTTTCTTAAAAGCACAGGCCGCCTACATCGAAATCACTTACGTAACCAAGATTTGGAGAGTAAATAACGTATAGATCAAAACATTACGCTGTTTTCTGATCTGTTAGACTGGAGTTTCATCATCACAAACAGACCTGGAGTTGTGTTTTGTTTCATTCACACACGTTTAACACAAAAACCCTGCACGTTTAGGCTGAGTTTTTCTCTCAAATGCAAAACACTGATGTCGTGTGGTGATACAGGAAGCTCCACTGTGTTTTTAAAACTCTGTGCACCTTCACTAGAATCATTTGAGCTCTAATTTTCAGCTCTAATGATAAAGAGTTACTCAAACATGTGTGAATGAAACAAAACACAACTCCAGGCAGATTCATCAGACGGTTTCACTTCGTAGAAACCGCGTGACCTCGCAGCATTAGGATTCGTTCGCTCAACGGTAAACAGGCACTTTTTTTAATTTACCGTATTTTCCGAGCTATTAGTCGCTCTGGATTATAAAACGCACTGTCATTAAATGGTCTGTTTTCAAACTTTTTTCACAAATAAACCACGTGGGACTTTAAATGAAGCACAACAGTGTGATGGGTGAGTGGTTTTGTTTGTTTGTTCGTTCACGGTGACTCTGGGCTTTGTTCAGTTGTGGCGTGTAGGGAGGGGTGCTGTCTGGGACCAACGGATCGTCGGCGTGTTCGCAGTGACTCAGTTGTTCAGTCGTGTCCCTTCAATCACAACACAATCACCGCGCGTCCCTCTAATGAAACTACTGCGGTTTTCTGTCATGTTTTTGTATTATGATGGAGAATTTTCGTGTTTATTGTCGTATTTATGGAGAAATGAAATCTCGTACAGAAGAGAGATCGCTAGATTGCTCAAACACGTGTGGATGTCTCTAAAACCTCTTCAGACATGTTTTTGCGATGTTGACATGTTGTTTTTAGACGACGGAACGTTAAAACATGGGAGAAAGCTCCAAAAATACCCCCTCTTTAAGCACAGTTCTCCGTTCATCTCGACGGAAATTCTAATCTTGGTAAATGGAATTTCAGTTTTGTCCATCGTTATTGGTAATTTCTTACATTTTAAAACTTTCGTGTAGGGAGGGTGTGTCTGGGACCAACGGATTGTCGGCGTGTTCGCAGTGACTCAGTTGTTCAGTCGTGTCTAGAAGCGGCACGTCGCGCTTCGCTTTTTCGGTTCGTTCCTCCGTTCCGTTCCTCGTCGGCGTGGAGTGATGAGTGTGTCTGTGGGTGTTTTTCTCTGTGCGGTCGCCGTCTGCTCCGTGTGTGTTTGCGGCTTTGTAGTTTACTGAAGTCGTGCTGGGACACCCGAGTGGATTCGTGTACGGGGCGCTCTGGATTGTCGTTTGTTGACGGCGTTGGAGGCTTAAAGGGATAGTTCGGATTTTTTGACATAAATCTGTCTGGCATCCACACCGACTTACCCCGCGTCATATACTTCTGGCTCTCGCTCTCTCGTTAGCTCTCTCGCGTGGCGGCGTCTGCGCATGTAAACACTGCCGAACAACTGAAGAAAGTGATGGATCGGTGCAGTGATACGTACGGAGAGAAAATAGCGCCAAGCGATTATGAGATCTGACTTTTTTGGCGACGGTGGTTTTGTGATGCAAATGTGTCACTCTTTTGAACACATGTTGCTTCGAGAAGAAAAACGCTTTAGTATACAGTCCCCACACAACTTGCCGAACTACTTTCCTCAGCACTGTGGGTTTTTTTTCGGAAGGTTCAATGCGTGTCCTAAAAAGAAGCACAGGAGATGGAGAATCCGAGAGAACAGGCCACTTTATTTCAGCATTTTCCATTGAGAGAGATTCAAGTTGATTACCAAGTACAACTGCCACCGCGGAACGACACGTCTCTGACCAACTCAAAATCAGGGGTAGCTTTATACTACATCTTGACAAAACATGAACTTGTTGATTTAGCATATACAGCAAGAAAATGAACAATACTGCTGACCCAGTACACCTTATCATGGGTGGAACATGCCACGGGGTCCACATATGTCCGTTTTTCTGCTTCGTGGCATCTCAAAGTACAGAAAAAACATGTTATATAGACCTATAGATAGTCATACGTGTTTTCCACCCTGTTGTCATTCCAAAGTCCATAATATTAGGTGAATTAGCATGACCAACACATAATATTTCCCACAGCACCAAAACGGGCCAGTATCTCGGCTCACCGGACGCTTTCGGGGGTAAGTCGGTGTTGATGCCATACAGATTTATGTCAAAAAATCCGAACTATCCCTTTAAGAGCGCGTCTAATAACCCGGGAAATACGGTAACCAGTCGCTGCCGTTTGGTCGTGTCGTATGTAACGCTCCAAATCCCGTAGGAAGAAGGACAATAACGTCTTTCCCCTTGATAAAATTCACCAAACATTCTTTTTATTCCGGCTTTAAATCCTCGATCTCGGGAATCGTTGCCAACACAGAATGTCTGACTCTTCGCTGATTGGCTGGTGCCTGAACTCGCACTTCTGGGGTTTTTGCGAATCGTCTAGTGTTTTCCGATTCCTGATCTAGTCGCTGGAGAAATGAAATTGAGCGGAGGCACCAGGTGGTCCCAGCAGATTTATACAAAATTAGGGATGTAACAATAACCCGCACACCGTCTTACTTGCAAATTGTGTTTTATTTTATTAGGACAAACGGGATTATTCTAATAAATCTCACTATTTTTATTTATTTTATTTTTTTTTAATTTTTATTTTATTTATTTATTTTTCTCTTTGTTCTTGGGCTGCTCCGTCTCCTCCAGCCTCCTCTTCTCAAGCAACTGATGTGCGAAGTTCTCATTCTTTTACGTAACAATAACCAAAATATCGTGATTAGGTGAGTGCAAAAATACAGAAATATCGATATATCGTATCGTTTAATGTGATGATACAGAATCGATATCGTGGGCTGCTGTATCGATATATCACCAAGACAATTTTTTTGGCTTATTTTACCAAATTATTAGGTACAGCTGCAGTTTTGTTGTTTGTTCAGTGGAAGGAAACTCATTTATGTGACACATTTGACATTTTCACTGTTCTGATGATTAAAATGTTTGTGTTTCATATGAACTTTGCACAAGAAGTGGTTTTAGTATCACTTTTAGTATCACAGACATTATTTAACCTTTTTTTTTTATTGAACCGTATCAAATCAATTTCAAATCATCTTCTTGATGATATCCAGCTCTAATCGTGATATCGTATCATCAAAAGTCTCACAATAATATCGTGGACTGTCACAATATGTCCAATCACAAGTTCCTTTGCTTAAACGCATTTTTTTATAGTAGCAACAGCTTATAAACATCAGGAACTACATCTCCCATGATTCATTTCAGCTCAGGCAACATGAGGAAATATGTTTTTACTTGAATTCTTGAGGTTATGACAGTAATGATTCACACCAAACTCTTGTCAGGGTATTTTAAAAGCAAAGAAGCGTCCGATCTACAATTACATCTCTAAATTATTACAATAAATATCTTACCATGAGATGTATATCGTGATAATATCGTGCCAAGAGATTTGGATATTGTTACATCTCCAAAACTAATGATTTGTCAGACGTTTTATACAATAAATGTCCCAGGTGTCTCTATTTTTGACCAATGTGATCCCTGCTAACAGTAAAGAGAAACATAAAGTGTCATTTGTTTCGGTAAATAACAGAAAATCTGCTTAAAAATGACCAAAACACAAAGAAAATGTGACTATACTGACTCACATTAGTGTTGAGTTAATAACAATTTTCCTTAATTACGACTCGTTTCACAATTTTATTATTACAAACCACCACAAACCAGGGATGTCCCAGTTTTTTTTATTTTGAAAACCTGGTATAACATGATTTAAAGCTCACAAGAGTCAGTTTTGCGTGATATATAACATTTATAAAGTGTCTCATTTTCAGTTCCACACCAGAGAAGCACTCGGTTACTCCTTCCCGTCCTTCCTGTCCAATCTGCCACGGTTTGTCACGGCTCAAAAACTTCCAAAAGCGCCAAAAAATGAGCTTAAACAGGCCGGTCAGAGTCAGGTCAGGTACTGTGACCAGACTTTCAAAATAAGTCAGTTCTGCGTAATACATGATGTTTAAAAAGTGTCTCATTTTCAGTGCAACACCAGAGAAGCACTCGGTTGTTGTTTGTCACGGCTCAAAAACTTCCAAAAGCGTCAAAAAATTTGCTTAAACGGGTCAGTGAGAGTCAAACAAAGGGTAGCGAGACCAGATTTACAAAATAAAAACCTGGGACATCCCTGGTTTGTGGTGGTTGTTAATAATAAAATTGTGAAATGAGTCATAATTAAGGAGAATTTTTCTGCACTCGACACTAATGTGAGTCAGTATAGTCACATTTTTTCTTGTGTTTTGGTTATTTTTTTAATCAGATTTTCTGTATTTTACCTAAACAAATGACAATTTATGTCTCTGTTTACTGTTGTCAGGGATTAAATTGGTCAAAAATAGGGACATTTCTTGTATAAAACTGGGACAAATCACTGGTTTTGTATAAATCTGCTGGGACCTGGGACACAGGCTCATAACTGGGACTGTCTCGGGTAAACAGTGACAACACTCAGGTCTGATACAGTGGAAAAAATAAATCACTTCACGTTATTAACACTGACGTTGAACTTTGTGACAGTTTTTGTATCATGTGGATAGACCCAACAGTTCCAGAGATATGAATCATAAACCATGTCGAGCATTTGCTTTCTGTTGAATCTGGCACGACTTATCACAGTCCAAAAACTTCCAAAAGTGAAAAAAAATGAGCTTAAATGAGCCAGTTAGTCAACCAAAGGCGAGAGTGACCAGATTTTCAACATAAAAACTGGGACATTCCCTGGTTTGTAATAATAAAATTGTGAAACAAGTTGTAATTAATGAAAACTGTTCTGCAGTCGACCCATTCACGACTAACGTGAGTCAGTTTAGTCACATTTTCTTTGTGTTTTTGTCATTTTTGCGCATCTTTTTTGTGTTTTAAAACCACGTTGAGCATTTGCGTTCTGCTGAATCTGGCACGGTTTGTGTTTGTGTGCCAAAAATTTGGTTAAACGGGCCGTTCAGAGTCAACCAAAGGGTATTGTGACCAGATTTTCAACATAAAAAAAGTGGGACACCTCTGGTTTGTGGTGGTTGTTAATATTAAAATTGTGAATCGAGTCGTAATTAAGGAGAATTTTTCTGAGCTTGGTCCATTCACGACTAACATGAGTCAGTATAGTCACATTTTCTTTGTGTTTTGGTCATTTTTAAGCAGATTTTCTGTATTTTACTTTAACAAATGACAACTTTTGATTGTTGGTACTGATTAAATTGGTCAAAAACAGAGACACCTGGGACATTTCTTGTATAAAACTGGGACAAATCACTGGTTTTGTATAAATCTGCTGGGACAGGGGACACAGGCTCATAACTGGGACTGTCTCGGGTAAACAGTGAAAACACTCAGGTCTGATACAGTGGAAAAAATAAATCACTTCACGTTATTAACACTGACGCTGAACTTTGTGACAGTTTTTGTATCATGTGGATAGACCCAACAGTTCCAGAGATATGAATCATAAACCATGTCGAGCATTTGCTTTCTGTTGAATCTGGCACGACTTATCACAGTCCAAAAACTTCCAAAAGTGAAAAAAAATGAGCTTAAATGAGCCAGTTAGTCAACCAAAGGCGAGAGTGACCAGATTTTCAACATAAAAACTGGGACATTCCTGGTTTGTAATAATAAAATTGTGAAACAAGTTGTAATTAATGAAAACTGTTCTGCAGTCGACCCATTCACGACTAACGTGAGTCAGTTTAGTCACATTTTCTTTGTGTTTTTGTCATTTTTGAGCAGCTTTTTTTGTATTTTAAAACCACGTCGAGCATTTGCGTTCTGCTGAATCTGGTACAGTTTGAGTTTTGGAAGTTTCTGAAGTTCAAAAACTTCCTTAAGTGCCAAAAATTTGCTTAAACGGGTCAGTCAGAGTCAACCAAAGGGTATTGTGTCCAGATTTTCAAAATAAAAACCTGGGACATCCCTGGTTTGTGTTGGTTTGTAATAATAAAATTTTAAAACAAGTGCAAAATTTAGGAGAATTTTTCTGCACTTGGCCCATTCATGACAAACATGTGAGTCAGTATACTCACATTTTCTTAATGTTTTGGTCATTTTAAAGCAGATTTTCTGTATTTTACCTAAACTAATGGCAATTGAAGTGTCTCTTTACTGTTGTGAGGGATTAAGTTGGTAAAAAATAGGGACATTTCTTGAATAAAACTGGGACAAATCACTGGTTTTGTATAAATCTGCTGGGACCTGGGACACAGGCTCATAAATGGGACTGTCTCGGGTAAACAGTGAAAACACTCAGGTCTGATACAGTGGAAAAAAGAAATCACTTCACGTTATTAACACTGACGCTGAACTTTGTGACAGTTTTTGTATCATGTGGATAGACCCAACAGTTCCAGAGATATGAATCATAAACCATGTCGAGCATTTGCTTTCTGTTGAATCTGGCACGACTTATCACAGTCCAAAAACTTCCAAAAGTGAAAAAAAATGAGCTTAAATGAGCCAGTTAGTCAACCAAAGGCGAGAGTGACCAGATTTTCAACATAAAAACTGGGACATTCCCTGGTTTGTAATAATAAAATTGTGAAACAAGTTGTAATTAATGAAAACTGTTCTGCAGTCGACCCACTCACGACTAACGTGAGTCAGTTTAGTCACATTTTCTTTGTGTTTTGGTCATTTTTGCGCATCTTTTTTGTGTTTTAAAACCACGTTGAGCATTTGCGTTCTGCTGAATCTGGCACGGTTTGTGTTTGTGTGCCAAAAATTTGGTTAAACGGGCCATTCAGAGTCAACCAAAGGGTATTGTGACCAGATATTCAACATAAAAAAAGTGGGACACCTCTGGTTTGTGGTGGTTGTTAATATTAAAATTGTGAATCGAGTCGTAATTAAGGAGAATTTTTCTGAGCTTGGCCCATTCACGACTAACATGAGTCAGTATAGTCACATTTTCTTTGTGTTTTGGTCATTTTTAAGCAGATTTTCTGTATTTTACTTTAACAAATGACAACTTTTGATTGTTGGTACTGATTAAATTGGTCAAAAACAGAGACACCTGGGACATTTCTTGTATAAAACTGGGACAAATCACTGGTTTTGTATAAATCTGCTGGGACAGGGGACACAGGCTCATAACTGGGACTGTCTCGGGTAAACAGTGACAACACTCAGGTCTGATACAGTGGAAAAAATAAATCACTTCCACGTTATTAACACTGACGCTGAACTTTGTGACAGTTTTTGCATCGCGTTGAAACCTACAAACCACAAAACCACGTCGAGCGCTCGCGTCCCCGTCGAGTTCGACACGGCTCGTCACGGCTCAAAAACTTCCAAAACTGCCAAAAAAATGAGCTTAAACGGGTCGTCGGCCAGAGTCAGGTCAGGTACTGTGACCAGATTTTCAACATAACAAACTGGGACATTCCTGGTTTGTAATAATAAAATTGTGAAACAAGTTGTAATTAATGAAAACTGTTCTGCAGTCGACCCATTCATGACTAACGTGAGTCAGTTTAGTCACATTTTCTTTGTGTTTTTGTCATTTTTGAGCAGCTTTTTTGTATTTTAAAACCACGTCGAGCATTTGCGTTCTGCTGAATCTGGTACAGTTTGAGTTTTGGAAGTTTTTGAAGTTCAAAAAACTTCCTAAAGTGCCAAAAAATTTGCTTAAACGGGTCAGTCAGAGTCAACCAAAGGGTATTGTGTCCAGATTTTCAAAATAAAAACCTGGGACATCCCTGGTTTGTGTTGGTTGTAATAATAAAATTTTAAAACAAGTGCAAAATTTAGGAGAATTTTTCTGCACTTGGCCCATTCATGACAAACATGTGAGTCAGTATACTCACATTTTCTTAATGTTTTTGGTCATTTTAAAGCAGATTTTCTGTATTTTACTAAACTAATGGCAATTTAAGTGTCTCTTTACTGTTGTCAGGGATTAAGTTGGTCAAAAATAGGGACATTTCTTGTATAAAAACTGGACAAATCACTGGTTTTGTATAAATCTGCTGGGACAGGGGACACAGGCTCATAAACTGGGACTGTCTCGGGTAAACAGTGACAACACTCAGGTCAGATACAGTGGAAAAAAGAAATCACTTCACGTTATTAACACTGACGCTGAACTTTGTGACAGTTTTTGCATCGCGTTGAAACCTACAAACCACAAACCACGTCGAGCGCTCGCGTCCCCGTCGAGTTCGACACGGCTCGTCACGGCTCAAAAACTTCCAAAACTGCCAAAAAATGAGCTTAAACGGGTCGGCCAGAGTCAGGTCAGGTACTGTGACCAGATTTTCAACATAACAAACTGGGACATTCCTGGTTTGTAATAATAAAATTGTGAAACAAGTTGTAATTAATGAAAACTGTTCTGCAGTCGACCCACTCATGACTAACGTGAGTCAGTTTAGTCACATTTTCTTTGTGTTTTTGTCATTTTTGAGCAGCGTTTTTGTATTTTAAAACCACGTCGAGCATTTGCGTTCTGCTGAATCTGGTACAGTTTGAGTTTTGGAAATTTTTGAAGTTCAAAAACTTCCTAAAGTGCCAAAATTTTGCTTAAACGGGTCAGTCAGAGTCAACCAAAGGGTATTGTGTCCAGATTTTCAAAATAAAAACCTGGGACATCCCTGGTTTGTGTTGGTTTGTAATAATAAAATTTTAAAACAAGTGCAAAATTGAGGAGAATTTTTCTGCACTTGGCCCATTCATGACAAACATGTGAGTCAGTATACTCACATTTTCTTAATGTTTTGGTCATTTTAAAGCAGATTTTCTGTATTTTACCTAAACTAATGGCAATTGAAGTGTCTCTTTACTGTTGTCAGGGATTAAGTTGGTAAAAAATAGGGACATTTCTTGTATAAAACTGGGACAAATCACTGGTTTTGTATAAATCTGCTGGGACAGGGGACACAGGCTCATAACTCGGACTGTGTTGGGTAAACAGTGACAACACTCAGGTCTGATACAGTGGAAAAAATAAATCACTTCACGTTATTAACACTGACGTTGAACTTTGTGACACTTTCTGCATCGCGTTGAAACCTACAAACCACGTCGCAGCGCTCGCGTCCCCGTCGAGTTCGGCACGGCTCGTCACGGCTCAAAAACGTTCCAAACGCGCCAGAAAACTCTCTCTGGAACCCCGTGTTCCGTCCGCTCCTCACGTTGGACTCCGTGAATGGCCTCCCTCCTTCCCCTTCCTCCGTCACGTCTCTCCTTCCCCAGCGCGCCGTGTTTGTGCCCGCGCGCCCCGCCTCCTGCCCACGCCCCCTGTCCCCGCCCCCTTTCTCCTTTCCTCCTCCCCTCCCCGCTCCCTCTCCCTCTCGTACGGGCCCGCTATGATGATTTAGAAGTTCAGGAATCCCATGTCACGTCATCGGGGGGTGATGTAATGCTGCTGTAAATAGCTCGTATTGTAATCTCGCTCCAGTCCAACGTGGTTCCTCTCCTCGGAGCGCGCGGCTAAGCTAGAGGTAAGCGCCGCGTTTTGGATAACTTTTACGCACGGCTTTTACGCGTCGCCTAACTTCACCGGGACTTCGCCGATTTTATATCCGGGCTCCGAACTCGTCCCGGGAGTCGATTCGGCGTGCGTCCGCGCGTTCTGGAGCGGATACACGGGCTATTTAGGGGGTGTGACAGCTCGCTCCGTACAGCTGTGAGCGCCGGCGGAGTGCGGGCTCGCGTGTTTATGTTGCTGCTGTTGCTGCTGAAGCTGCTGCTGGAGCTGTGAAGTACCGCGGGGCATGTGCCAGGAGCGGAGCCCGGGCACAGAGGCGCTTGTCCGGGCACAGATTTGAGGACGCAGCCGCCGGTCGGTAACGGTGAAACTTGCCCACGGTGGGGGGGGAAAGTGCACGCTGTCATCCTCCCGCTGCCCAACACGGGACTAGTTAGAGGTAGGGTTGGCACGTTTTTTTGTTTTTTGTTTGGTTTTATTCTGATTTTGGAAATGACAGGTGTACAGTGTGGAAGTTTGGCACGAGAAAACGTTTTTTTAAGTTGACGCTGAAGCTGAAAATTAAAGGATTTACGTCGTTATAAAATGTTAACACTTTCCACTCACTTTATAGTTATGTTTTTATAGTTTTTAACATTCAAAAATACTTTTATACTGCATTTATTGTCGTCTCTTTTAAACAAAAAGGCGCAGACGTTCGAAAATACCCTGGAGTTGTGCGAGAAAGACACTTCAATTCCATGACTTTTCCAAAACTTTCAAAACTTTTTAAAATGTCGTAACTTTTGGAGGATTTCCATGACCGTAGGAAGCCTGAATATCACGTCAATTTAACTTTCGTGAGCTTTTAGTCGTGTTATAATGTCGTTACCTCATCACAAACAGACCTGGAGTTGTGTTTTGTTTCATTCACACACGATTAAAACAAAAAAAAAAACACTTGAAACTCTTGTCATGTCATGTGCTCCACTGTGTTTTTAAACTCCGTACACCTTCACTAGATTCGTGTGCATAGTTTAAACTCCAATTTCTGCCAATTTCTACTGAACTAAATGTAAAAAAAAGAAGCTTTAAACTTTAAAATTAACGCTTCGTGACATCACAGAGTGGATCAGAGCGTTTTGAGCTTTGGACATGGAGACAGACAAATAAAAAAGAGAAAAAAAACACAACTCCAGGTTTGTTTTTGATGAGGTAACAACATTATAACACCACTAAAAGCTCACGAAAGCCAAATTTACGTGATATTCAGGGTCATAGAAATCCTCAAAGTTATGAAATTTTTTTAAGTTTTGAAAGTTTTGGAAAAGTCATGGAATTTAAGTGTCTTTTTCACACAACACCAAGGTTTTCTGAAGTTCTCATGAGGCTATTATGATTATTTACGAACGTCTGTGCCTTTTTGTTTAAAAGAGACGACAATAAATGCAGTATAAAAGTATTTTTGAATGTTAAAAACTATAAAACTATAACTATAAAGTGAGTGGAAAGTGTTAACATTTCATATTTAGCCCTAAAAGTAAAAGTATGAGTCGCAAAGTCATGGAAAATTCGCTTTAGGTCATGAAAAAGTCGTGGAAAAGTTTTGAAATTCTGAAAAAATTAAGGTTAATTCCAAGAAACATAAAATTTTGCCTGTCTAAAGATCGTTAATCAACTTTAATTGTCAATAATTGTTCTAAAAATCAAAAAAGAAGCTGTTTAAATCGTGTATAGAGCCGTCTGTTTCTTTAAATTTGCACTACGTAACTTTCCTCCCGCTCGTCTCCACGGTGACGTTATTCCTCGACCGACCGGAACGCCGTGGCATTCGTCGTACGAGCGAGCGGGGGGGGGGGGTCACCTCTCCGCAGACCTGACCCGTAGACGCCCGCACCTGCTCGGTCGTCTCCGCTGTCTCGGGTTTAATGCCGTACTGTGGAACATTCCTGGCAAAGCTGCATCATTACATCTTCATGGAGACGAACAGATGCTGGAGCCGGAGCCAGGAAAGCCACAGGGGCAACTTCCAGAACGCCGTCGTTAGATCAGATGAGACGAGATAAGCTCAAGGGCACAATGGAAACACACAACATCCAAACACTGACTTATTATTTATTGTTCGCCGATAAAGTGAAAGTTTCAAGTTGTTTTAAAGTTTTGTCGACGTCTATAAATCTTAAAATTTTCTGTTAAAATCTCTTGTGAGTTTTCAAGTTTACGGCGACTTTTTTTATCTTTAGTTCGGGAGAGTTTTGGGAATTCCGGGGTTGAAGTGATTCCAGTGAAGGTGTGTGGAGTTTAAAAACACGGTGGAGCACCACGCGATGACATCACAAGGTGCAACAGAGTGATTAGGGTCAGATCATAGCACGTATTAGAGCACAGTGTGTTGTAACGCGGAGTAAAGTCGTCACATGTTGGGTCTGGGTCTAGGTCTAGGTCTGAGTCTGGGTCTTGGTATGGGTCTGGTCTGGGTCTAGGTCTGCTCTGAGTCTGAGTTGGGGTCTGGTCTGGGTCTAGTCTAGGTCTGGGTCTTGGTATGGGTTTGAGTCTGGGTCTGGTCTGCTCTGAGTCTGAGTTTGGGTCTGGTCTGGGTCTAGTCTAGGTCTGGGTCTTGGTATGGGTTTGAGTCTGGGTCTGGGTCTGGTCTGCTCTGAGTCTGAGTCTTGGTCTGGGCCTGGTCTGGGTCTAGGCCTGCTCTCAGTCTGGGTCTGGTCTGGTCTGGGTCTAGGTCTGCTGTGAGTCTGAGTCTGGGTCTGGTCTGGGTCTAGGGTCTAGGTCTAGGTCTAGGTCTAGGTCTAGGTCTAGGTCTTCTGGTATCTGGGTCTTGGTTGGGGTCTAGGCCTGCTCTGAGTCTGGGTCTGGTCTGGGTCTGTTCTGGGTCTAGGTCTGCTGTGAGTCTGGGTCTGGGTCTGGGTCTGGTCTGGTCTAGGTCTGGTCTGGGTCTGGGAGGTCTGCTGTCTGAGTCTGAGTCTGGGTCTGGGTCTGGGTCTGGGTCTGGTCTGTCTGGTCTGGGTCTAGGTCTGCTGGGTCTGAGTCTGGGTCTGGGTCTGGGTCTGGGTCTGTCTCTGGGTCTGGTCTCTATGTCTATTCTGGGTCTGTTCTGAACCTGGGCCTATTCTGGGTTTGGTATGGGTCTGGTCTGGCTCTGGTCTGGGTCTGTTCAGTGTCTAGGTCTGTTCTGGGTCTGGTCTGGGTCTGGTCTGGGTCTGTTCTGGGTCTGGTCTGGGTCTGTCTGGGTCTGTTCTGTTTTGGGTCCTGGCTGGTCTGGGTCTGGTCTGAGTCTGGGTCTGGTATGGAGCTGTTCTATTCTGGGTCTGGGTCTGTCCTGGGTCTGTTCTGAGTCTGTGTCTGCTCTTAGTCTGTTTTGGGTCTGTTCTGGGTCTGTTCTGGGTCTGGTCTGGGTCTCTGTCTGGTCTGAATCTGCTCTGGATTTGCTCTGAGTCTCCTCTTGGTCTGTTCTGGGTCTTTTCTGGGTCTGGGTCCAGCCTGGTCTGGGTCTGTCCTGGGTTCTTGTCTGCTTCGGTCTTGGGTCTTCTAGATCTTGGTCTCCGCTCTGGCTCTGGCTCTGCTCTAGGTCCTGGTCTGAACCTGGGTCTGGTCTGGGTCTGGGTCTCCTCTGGGTCTCCTCAGAGCCTGGTATTGGTCTCCTCTGGGTCTGTTCTGGGTCTCCTCTGCTCTGGGTCTGGGTCTTGGTCTGTTCTGGGTCTGGGTCTGGTCTGTTCTAGGTCTGGGTCTGGGTCTGGGTCTGTTCTAGGTCTCCCCTGGGTCTCCCCTGAGTCTGGTCTGAGCCTGGGTCTGTTCTGGGTGTAGATCTGTTCTAGGTCTCCTCTGGGTCTCCTCTGGGTCTCCTCTGGGCCTGGTCCCGGTCTAGTCCTGGTCCTGGTCTGGGTTTTTTGCGAGGATGATGTCACTGATGTAAACCCTGACAGACGGTTTGGCTGAAAAGTGCTGAGTCTGGAGACGAGAGGATTTGAGGAGGAGGGACGAGCCTGACGCACTTTTACTCTGAGCACTTTTTAATTTCATCAAGTTTCAGACCAAGACCGAGTTTCAGACCAAGACCGAGTTTCAGACCAAGACCAGGGTCCGAGTCGTCTGTGGCTCGAGTTTATGTTTTATATTTTAAGATTTAGAAATAAAGGCGACATTTTCCAGATTAAAGGTGCTGTGGTTCAAAGTTTTTCCTCAGTTACTTTTTGCATCCAGGGTAAAAAAAATTAAAAATAATAATAATAATTCATGAATCAAATTTTTAAGTTTTTGTTTTGTTTAGAGGAAAATTTGTTTTATTTTTTCAGTTTTCTTGACTGGAAATTGTATTGGAAATATAAGAGAAGGACTGTGATGTGCAGAGAGGTTTGGTCTAGGTCTGGGTCTAGGTCTGGGTCTAGGGTCTGGGTCTGGGTCTGGGTCTGGGTCTAGGTCTGGGTCTGGGTCTGGGCCTTGTCTGGGTCTGGTCTAAGTCTGGTCTGAGTCTTGTCAGAGCCTTGTCTGAATCTGGTCTGGATCTGCTTTGAGTCTGGTTTGAGCCTGGTCTGGGTCTGGGTCTGGTCTGACTCTGGTCTGGTCTAGGTCTGGTCTGAGTTTGGTCTGGGCCTGGTCTGGGTCTCGTCTGGTCTGAGTCTGGTCTAGGTCTGGTCTGAGTCTGGTCTGTCTGGTCTGAGTCTGGTCTGGGTCTGGTCTGGGTCTGGTCTGAGTTTGGTCTGGGCCTGGTCTGGGTTTTGGTCTAGGTCTGGGTCTGGGTCTGGTCTGAGTCTGGTCTGGGTCTGGTCTGGTCTGGTCTGGAGTCTGCTCTGAGTTTGGTCTGAGTTTGGTCTGAGTTTGGTCTGGGCCTGGTCTGGGTCTAGGTCTGGTCTGGTCTGAGTCTGGTCTAGGTCTGCTCTGAATCTGGTCTGAGTTTGGTCTGGTCTGAGTCTTGGTCTGGGTCTGGTCTGAGTTTGCCCTGGGCCTGGTCTGGTCCTGGTCTGGGTCTGGTCTGGTCTGGTCTGGGTCTGGTCTGGTCCTGGTCTGGGTCTTGGTCTGGTCTGGTCCGGTCCCTTTCTGTATTGAATTGCAATTTTTGTGTAGTTTTTGTAAATTCCGAAGTATTTATTTGTGCAAAGTTTTAAAATGTATTTGCACTTTATTATACACAGAAAATTTCATGAATTAAAAAAAGAAAAAGTGATTTAAAAAAAAAAAAAAAAAAAGAGCGAGGAGTAAAGGCTGTAAACATCAAAAAAGTGTCGTTTTAAGAGAAAAAAGTTTTTTTTTACTTTTAACCACAAAACAAACAAATCTAAAGTACAACATAAATATAAAAGTAAAACATTTCAAGTAAATAAAGTTAAAATCACGTTTTTGCCCCAAATCAGCCTCACGTTTAAAGCTGCACTGTGTAACTTTTCTGGTGGTGTATCGTTCGTTCATTAGTTTTTCAAAATAAAATCAAAAATAAGAAAACGAAAAAGCAAAAACAAAACAGTTTTCTTCATTATTTGTCTCCAAAACCAAAATGAAAAAAAAAAAAACCTAAACGATAGTACAGTTGTAGGGAGTATTATCTGTGACATAAGGCTGAGTTGTTGTACAGTTGTAGGGAGTATTATCTGTGACATACAGGCTGAGTTGTTGTACAGTTGTAGGGAGTATTATCTGTGACATACAGGTGAGTTGTTGTACAGTTGTAGGGAGTATTATCTGTGACATACAGGTGAGTTGTTGTACAGTTGTAGGGAGTATTATCTGTGACATGTGACATAAGTTGCTGAGTTGTTGTACAGTTGTAGGGAGTATTATCTGTGACATACAGGTGAGTTGTTGTACAGTTGTAGGGAGTATTATCTGTGACATAAGGCTGAGTTGTACTTGTAGGGAGTATTATCTGTTGTAGTCAGTTGTAGGGAGTATTATCTGTGACATCATAAGAGTGAGTTGTTGTACAGTTGTAGGGAGTATTATCTGTGTCATAAGAGTGAGTTGTACAGTTGTAGGGAGTATTATCTGTGTCATAAGAGTGAGTTGTACAGTTGTAGGGAGTAGTGTCAGTGAGTTGTACAGTTGTAGGGAGTATTATCTGTGTCATAAGAGTGAGTTGTACAGTTGTAGGGAGTATTATCTGTGTCATAAGAGTGAGTTGTACAGTTGTAGGGAGTATTTTTTGCTCTGGTTTCAGGTTGTCGTAGTCGTGCGTGTTTACCGTTGTTGAATGGAGCTGAATGAAGTCACCGTTCTGAGGTAACGCCGGGCAGGTCGGGGCCCGTCCCGAGAGCGCCGCCGTGGCCCCGCCCCCTCAGCGCCGCCTCGTCCAATCACACGCCCGTCTGTCACCTCAGCTCGACCTCTATAGGGTTGTGTCAGTTCATATACGCACACACCTGTAGTTTTACTCCAAAATATTGCTAGAATTTTAGTTAAAACTTGACTAAAGTATTACAGAAAATTGACTCTTTTGAGCTTGAAGTCGCGCTATAATTTTGTTTTAGAAATAGAACAACTAACTTAATTATGTCAAGTTGCTGTAACATGTTCTCATTTTTGAGTAATTTTTTATAAAGTAATTAAGCGCTGAGAATGATAAAGTCGTCTTATTTGTTTCAAATAACTGATTTAAAAATAAAGTTAATTTATATAGTAGAAGCTAAAATACAATAGAGTTTTAAAGCATTTCACCAAAGAAATTCTAAAATCTATCAAAACAAATAAATTGCAATCACACAACATCATAATTTGATCAAGGCAAACGGTTTTATTTTATTTAATTTGTATATATATATATATATATATATATATATATATATATATATATATATATATATATATATATATATATATATATATATATATATATATGTATATGTATTTATTTCATTATTTTACTTTGGTACTTTGATTGATATATCGCCAAGAGTATTTTTTGGTAAATTTTACTAAATTATTTTGTGAAAAAGCTACAGTTGTTTTGCTTGTTTGGAGAAAGGAAACTTAATGCAAAACATTTTCACTGTTTTCATGAGTTAAATTGTTTTCTCACTGAACAATATAGAATCAGTTTGAAATATATCGTATCGAATCGTACTGAATCGAAAGCGCATGATATTGAAAAATGTATTGTATCGTGGCCGATGTATCGAGGTATGTATTGTATCGATATCTTCTTCATGAGACCCATGACGCCCTCATATTCACAGAGCAAAATCTCTAAAATCTAAACCTTGTTTTCAGATATTGTTAATCAAAATAAATCTTTACTTTCATTCCATTCACCATTTATCCTACAAAAAATCCTCATCAATAACCAATATTTACAAAGACATAATTAATTTCCTAAAATCAAGCTGATGCTTCACAAAACTAAGTTTCCTATGTACAGTATCTATCATTTCATTTCCTTTATTAGGTTTGATTTATTTTATGTTTACACTGTAAACCCGAATAAGTTACCAGAACTCAAAAAAACTGAGGCAACCGATTACCTCAATTATTTTAAGTTGATGAACTTAAAAGTCACATGACTTGCTAATTAAATTTCCTTTTTATATGTAATCCTTGAATTTTGTACACACATTGAACATACAACCAAGTATATCTACACACATTATAGTGCACATATAGACACACATTATACACAGGGATGTGAACCCAGCGTCCCCACGTGAAAGTCAGAGGATTTACTAGTCTAATCAATATTATATAATGTATAAATAGATCAATAATACATAATACTTACATACATTACACATTGTAGTATACACCTAGTACATTATACACACATTAGATATTATTTTTAACTACTTAATTCTATGTTTTTAAGTTACTCTCACTTATACCCACAATAGTTCCCTTTAATAAAAAAAAAAAAAAAAAAGTTAAAATTACTCAAAAAGATGAATGTGTTACAGCAACTTGACATAATTAAGTTAGTAGTACTATTTCTAAAAATTTGAGTGTACACGACTTTATTTATTACTTTGAATGTTTGGGTTTACAGTTTAGGTTTCTATAGTTTTTAACCATCTACAGCAGACATGTCAAACTCAGGCCCAGGGTCCAAATTTGGCCCACGATATAATTATATTTGGCCCGTGAGTTCATATCAAATCTGTATTAGAGCTGCTGCCGACTACAGATCGACAATAGAGACATTATTTATTTATTTAAAATGTTGTTATTATTTTATATTTTGCTTGTTCTGGATTCAATGTTTAAGCAAAATTATTATTAAACATTTATTTTAATAAGAAATGGTTTAACATTACAGATCTCGAAAGAAGAGAAAACATGCAGACGATGTTGAAATTTTTCAGTAAATATTTAGTTTGGCCCACGACTTAGTCCCAGTTTTTAATTTTGGTCCAATGTGAATTTGAGTTTGACTCTCCTGATCTACAGTATGAACTTGAATATCTGCTTTATGTGTTTATTTTGTAATTTACTGTAACGTACTATGATTTATATATATATATATATATATATATATATATATATATATATATATATATATATATATATATATATATAGTGTAATTTTGTCCCTTTAAAGTTGGCTAATATTTATTTCACAATTCTTTTTTAGTGTGCATATTTAAAGGTGCTGGTGGGTGTACGCTGAGTTATTAGACACACAAAACGACAAGGGGATTTTTATTGTTCTATTTTTCTCAATCGGTTTTCCATTAAAGCCACAGTGTGTAACTTTTTACCCAAAATAATGTAAGTGTGGTATTTTAAACACACACATTACACTATTTTCTGATGTGTTATAATGTCGTTTCTTCATCATAAACAGACCTGGAGTTGTGTTTTGTTTCATTCACACGTTTGAGTCACAATTTATTATTAATCTGTTTACATCTCCAAACCTCAAAACGCTCTGATCCACCTTGTGATGTCATGAAGTGGTAGTTTTCATGTAAACAGCTCCTTTTTTTACATTTAGTTCAGTAGAGATCAGCAATTCCAGGACTGAAATAATCCAAATGATTCTAGTGAAAGTGTGTGGAGTTTAGAAACACGGTGGAGCACTTCCTGTATCACCCCATGACATCACAAGGTGGAGCAGAGTGTTTTCAGTTTAAGAGAAAAACTCTGCAGGTGTGTGAATGAAAACAAAACACAACTCCAGGTCTGTTTGTGATGAGGAAACGACTTTATAACAGATCATAAAATAGTGTAATATGGGCCATTTATTATTATTTTGGGTAAAAAGTTACACACTGTGGCTTTAATGGAAAACTGACTGATAAAAACAGAACAATAAAAAATCCCTGTGTCATTTTGTGCGTCTAATACTCAGCGTACACCCACCAGCACCTTAAATATGAACTCTACAAAAAAAGGAATTGTGAAATATGTATTAGTCAACTCTGTTCCACCTTGTGATGTCATGGGGTGATACAGGAAGTGCTCCACCGTGTTTCTAAACTCCACACACTTTCACTAGAATCATTTGGATCATTTCAGCTCTGGAATTGCTGATCTCTACTGAACTAAAGGATAAAAAAAAGGAGCCATTCACTTTAAAACTACCACTTCATGACATCACAAGGTGGAACAGAGCGTTTTGAGCTTTGGAGATGTAGACAGACTGATAATAAAGTGTAGTGGTGTAACGATATCCAAGCGTCTCGATACGATATCGTCACGTATGAACCTCACGGTACGAGATTTATTACGATATTGTGGGAAAGATCTTGATTAGGGATTATTTTTTTTACAGTTTCTGACAAAAGTCTTGTCACTTTTCCATTTTGTAGAAACAACAGTTTATGACCTGACTTTTAATGAAGCCACTGGTTTTACAAATGTCTCATATAAAAGCTAAAACCCTCCTAAATTATGTTTAATACACTAAAATAAATGTGCTTCACTGAAGAAAGATTGATCATTTAATAAACACAGAAAGATTTTGGCAAGACAAAAGTTTTGTTGCCTACAGAGAGAAAAGTGAAAACTGAACATTGAACAAACTAAACAAACTGAAAACTGACATTTACTTCAAGCGAATGAAGTAGTGAGATCCATGTTTAATATCTTGTATGACTTCATGAGCTTGAAGGACGCATCCATGTGGTTCGACAATGATTCATACAATTTATTGATGAAGTCATCAGGAGTAGCAGAGGAAGTGGTCTTACACACCTTCATCAAGATTCTTTGGTTTCATCTTCTTTGCTTCTTCTTTCATTCACGTCTGGTGACTGGACTGGTCAGTCCTGGAGTCCTCCTGAACAGTTGTCTTTCGTGGTCTGACAGACCTGGGCTTTTCAAAAACATCTCCAGTTTCTTCAAATCTTTTTTTTTATTCTTTGTACTTGACGCTGAGACACACTTGAAGGTGTGAGCTCCTCAGCAGTGGATCTGGTCTTCAGCCTCTTGATAATCAAAGCTTTGGTCTCAGGGTGAGTCTTACACATGTTGTCAGAGATGAAGTTACAGTTGATGTGAAGGTTTGGTGCACTGAGGTTCTTTTTCTTCACACTCACTAACTGATCACTTATTGATACAGTTGAGGCTGTAATCTAGGACTGGGTGCATCATAAGAAAACAGACTCAGTCGGCTTTAGCAACCTGTGAACGTTAAAATACTTTTCAACAGTTTCGTTTGGCACCAACATATTATTTCATTATTGATTAGACATATATTTGAGGAGCACTTAAGGTCAAATTGTACCCAAAGCTACGTTCACACTGCAGCCTGAAGTGACCCAAATCAGATTTTTTGGCTTCTATGTTCCTGTATCTGATCTTTTAATGACAGTCTGAACGGCACAGATCCGATTTTTTCAAACGTGACCCAGGACACTTGGATATGTGCTCCTGAAACCGATACATATCTGATCTTTTGACATGTGACTTCAGTCTGAACAGCCAAAGTGCATTCATTCGACCTACACGTTATCAACAAGACACAAACGTCACTATTCTGAGCGTTAAGCCCTGCAGTCTGAACGTAGCCCAAGCAACAAGACTTTTGTCGGGGTCTGTATTTGAGAAAAAACAGATTTTTCTGCCAGATCCTTATGGACACCGTTAGAATTGAACTCTTGAGTCTTGGTGGACCCAGTAGATGTTTTTCAGTTGAGCAAATATTCCACAGATTTTCTTTTAATTGGTTTTGTCACATTTTAAATTTGGGTCCAAGTTGATTTTCTGACACTGAGGTAAATGATGCAGCCTCTTACGCACTTGCGCCTTTAATTCAATTCAGTCCGTTTGCGTCGAGTCTGAAATCACAACAGGAGTCACTTCGCTTCAGGACTTCACAGAACTGTTTATTTAACCAACAGAAACGGTTTGAAAGCCAAACAGTGAAGCAGTTTTTGGTCAATAACAGATATCGGCAGAGGGACCGGAGCGGTGACGTCGCGGAGGGCCGGAGCGGAGGCAGATCTCTCTTCAGGCATTAGTCACTCTTGGATTTAAAAACACATGCTTTTGTGATTGAATACGAGGATTAGTCAGGTCTCTGTCAGTGTTTGCAAATCAAACCAATAAAAAGCGTATCAATAGGGGCGGGACGAGACATCATTTCCACAAGACGAGACGAGAGACGAGATCATGACTTATGTTGTTATGAATAAATTGTGTTTTTATTTGTTTTATATCGCTTTTCAAAATAAAACCAAAAGTAAAAACACGGAAAAAACAAAAATTTTCTTCATTATTTGTCTCCAAAACCAAAATTTTTAAAAACGGATAATGATTTGTTTTTTTTTAGTTTTTGATTTTGTGTTTAAATGAAAAATGGAAAAAATGGATAATGACCGATTCCAGTTTCTGTGATTTAAACTTCGATGCCGGACTGAACCAGGACTAAAACAGGACTGAACCAGGACTAAACCAGGACTAAAACCAGGACTAAACCAGGACTAAACCAGGACTGAACCAGGACTGAAACAGGACTAAAACAGGACTGAACTGAACCAGGACTAAACCAGGACTGAACCAGGACTAAACCAGGACTAAACCAGGACTAAACCAGGACTGAACCAGGACTAAAACAGGACTGAACCAGGACTAAACCAGGACTGAACCAGGACTGAACCAGGACCAGGACTAAACCAGGACTAAAAGAACTGAACAGGACTAAACCAGACTAAAACAGGACTGAACAGGACAGGACTAAACCAGGACTGAACCAGGACTAAACAGGACTGAACCAGGACTAAAACAGGACTAAACCAGGACTAAACCAGGACTGAACCAGGACTAAACCAGGACTGAACCAGGACTAAAACAGGTCTAAACCAGGACTAAAACAGGTCTAAACCAGGACTGAACCAGGAGTGTCGGGTGATCAGGCCTGAGACCGGGACTAAACCAGGACCAGACCAAGACCAGACCAGGACTGAAGCCAGGACTGAGACCAGGACCAGACCAGAAATGAGACTGGGATCAGACTGGGACCAGACCGGGACTGAGACCAGGATTGAGACCAGGACCAGACCAAGGCCAGACTGGGACCAGACCAGGACCGAGACCGGGACCAAAACAATACCAGACTGGGACTGAGACCAAGACTGAGACCGAGACCAGACCAGGACTGAGACCAAGAACAGACCAGAACCAGGACTGAGACCAGCACTGAGACTGGGACTGACTGGGACTGGGAGGACCAGACCGGGACCAGACCAAGACTGAGACTGGGACCACAATGGGACCAGACAGGGACCAGACCCGGACTGAGACCAGGACTGAGACCGGGACCAGACTAGGACTGGGAGAACCAGACCGGGACCAGACCAAGACTGAGACTGGGACCACAATGGGACCAGACAGGGACCAGACCCGGACTGAGACCAGGACTGAGACCGGGACCAGACTAGGACTGAGACCGGTTCCAGACCAAGACCAGATTGGGACCAGACCGGGACCAGACTAGGACTGAGACCGTTTCCAGACCAAGACCAGATTGGGACCAGACCGGGACCAAACCGGGACCAGACTGGGACTGAGACCAGGACTGAGACCGAGACCAGACCAGGACCAGGACCAGGACCAGGACTGAGACCAGCACTGAGACTGGGACTGACTGGGACTGGGAGGACCAGACCGGGACCAGACCAAGACTGAGACTGGAACCAGACCGGGATTGAGACAGGGACCAGACCAAGACTGAGACTGGTTCAGTCCTGGTTCAGTCCTGGTTCAGTCCATCATCACAGTTTAAGTCATGTAAACGGTCACTATCCCTTTTTTTTTCCATTTTTCATTTAAACACAAAAACAAAAACTGAAAAAATTAATCATTATCTGTTTTTTTCATTTTGGTTTTGGAGACAAATAATGAAGAAAATCGTTGTTGTTGTTTTTTTTTCATTTTCTTATTTTTGGTTTTATTTTGAAAAACGAATGAACGACCGACACACAGATTGTTGTCGCTCTGTTTTTTTGGAACTAGAGACTTTTGTTGTTCAGCTCGTGTAACTGAGCTGATGTTAACGGGAGCTGCGACTATTGCACCATGACACACAAATATGAAAAATGCGAGTCATGAAGTTATTTCTTTATAATTCTCAAATCTCTGCACAGTTACAGAAAATCACGTGTGGGTTGTTTCCCCGTGATTCTTAGTAATGATGTTCTGAGGAAATCAGTTTCTTCTGTATTAATGAAAACCTGATTTAAACAGATGTTAAACCGAAGATGTTCATTGTGTCTTTTTATACACTTTAACTTCTTGGGTTCTTTTTAAACACAATAGGCTCTGGTTTCTTGCACAGTCCAGTCAGGTTCATTTGGTCTTCGGATAATTTACGTTATTTGGTTCTAGTTTCTATTGCTCCCTGCGCTCTTCCTCAGAGTCTCGTGATGTTTCTGTGTCGTGTCTCTCAGATGATTTAAACAGGTTTTGGTGCTGTCTTTCTACAGGTGGAGGCAGGACGACAGCGCCACCTGCAGTCCCACTTCCTCAGGACAGTATCCCAGGTGTGTGAGAGTAAAAAAGCCCCTCGTCCCGGTTTATCGTCCCGTTGGCACGTTTCCGTACTTCGATTGCCTCTTTAATCCAGCGACGATGTTTGTTTTCGTTTGCTCCGTCCCAGGGATTATAAACCGGGACAAGGGGCTTTTTTACTCTCACACACCTGCGGTATTGTCCTGAAGAAGTGGGACTGCAGGTGGCGCTGTCGTCCTGCCTCCACCGGTGGGAAGACGGCGCCAAAACCTGTTTAAATCAGCTGAGCGACACAACACAGAAACATCAGACTCTGAGGAAGACGCTAGTGAGCAGTCGAAACTGTCAGGTATGAAAACAAACTCTTTGTCAGAAAAAAGAACCTGATAACATAAATTATCGGAAGATCAAATGAACCTCATCGGACTCAATATTCTAATGTAAGTCAATGGGAGCCAGAAAAGCCGCACGTGAACTTTTAGCTAGGGTTGCCCCGATCGGATCACGTGATCTGAAATCGGCGCGGATCACGTGACTGCGGACTCGATCCAGACACGGCCGTTATGGTCCAATCAAGTATCGGATTTTTTTTTTTTTTAAACTGAGGCACGGGATTTGCTCAGGGACGTCCAGTCTGTCTGTCCCAGCGTCTGTTGTACTAGAGACACACTCACGCTGGGACTTTTGGGTCGTGTCGTGCTCGGGCGCTGTTTCCTGTGGTTCTGTGGTTCGTGTTCACACCTGCGCGGCCGATGGCGTCGTCGCACGGCGCTGTTTGTTTGCATGTTGCGCAGAGAGGTGGTGGTGAGGGTGGGAAAAGCGGCGTGAAGCGTCTGTTGAGCGGTGGGACTGATGTTGCGGTGTTTCTCCGCTGTGGGTTTGTGGATGTGGTGGTGTTGGTGCGGGGGACAGAGGCTGTGGAGCTTCTGTCATCTCGTTTTTATTTGATAAGATTTTGTATTATTTGGATCATAGACGAGCCTAAATGTTTCAAATATAATACACAGACTTCCATATAATATCAAATATACAAAGTGTAGATTGTGCAGAGTCGAGTCTCAGGTCTGATCTGGTTCTGGTCTGGTTCCTGTTTTGTCCAGTTCATTAAGTTTAATAAGTTACACATTCCAAGACCAAACTGTGGTAAAAGTCAAGATTTTCAACAATGATGGTTCATGGTTAGAAAAGTGAATAAAATTAAAGTTTTGGACATTTGATTTTTCACAAGTTCAGGCAAATACTTCACATGAAATCAACACAATCTGATCCCACAAACATCCTGGATCTTATTCTTTGCTCTTAGTTCATTGTATGATTTTTATAGAAGTATCGGATCGGGACTCGGTATCAGGCAGATACTCAAATGACTCAGACTAGGGATGGGCATGATTAATTGATAATTGATCATTAAGAATTTCATCGATTACGTAAATTTTAATCGACAAACCGAATGTATGTTGCTGTGTGTATCGTGACCAAACAGGTGTGTACATGTGTCTCTGCATCAGAAGGAGCGAGACACAAACAGTGGGTCAGTCTGTAACGAACCGAAGCACAAATGTGGATTTAACGATGATTTGTACAAAAAATTCCACTCTTTCCATTGCGTTCGGGACAAGTGTGAGTCCATGTGCACAGTGTATAAAGCAGCACATATGTTTCTGTGTCCAGTGGGAAAAGGTTTTTCCAGGTGAGAGTCGCTCAATGTCGATGACGAGGCCCCGCCCCCCTCCCCCCGTACGCTGTCCTGGTTTTGACAAACACAAATCTGGTCACACTAACCTGTATTCACCTGAGTCATGTCTTTTAATCCGACAGAAATTGAACCACATCAGCGACACAAGAGCTGGAGTTTTATCTTCGCTTAGTTTATGCAAATTAGTGATGTGGTTTTAAGTTTTGTTTCTGTGAGTTGAACAAAACTGAATTAAACACATTATAATGTCAAACGGGCTGATGTGGCTCTAGAGTCGTTACGGTTTATATGTCGTAAAGTTGAATTTATTTATGCAGATTAGTAGTGCAGATAGTAATAATAATGATGATCATTTTAATATAAAAACGTTAACGATTAATCGATAATCGATTGTTAATTCTTCCGACGATCGATAAAGAAAATTTCATCGAATGCCCGTCCCTAACTCAAACTCAGAAAGGGCAAAAAAATGTGATCAGGACATCTGTACTTTTAGCAGTGTTTCTTCGTTTTCTGATCTCTGTGCAGAACTTTGGAAGCTGCTTTGTTTGTAAAATGTGCTATATATAAAAACAAACAAACAAACAAACAAAAACTCTGGGCCCCTTTTGTGACTTGTGGGGCCCTAAACTGCACTCGGGCTCATCTCGGCACCGGCCCTGCTCGAGTCCACTTCAGGTCCCGCACTGCCCCCTCGGTCGCTCCCTTGAACCCCGCGCCCCTCCCCCCCGTCATTACCTCTTTCTGGAATGTCTGACACACGCACACACACACACACACACACACACACACACACACACACACACACACACACACACACACACACACACACACACACACACACGCACACCCCGTCCCTGTTATCGAGCCGTATTGACGAGCGGATTGAGAGTCTGTTATTAACCAGGTCCCCGCTGAAAGACGGGTCGGAGCGAAACTCTTGGAGCGGAATCAAAAGAGCAGCAGCAGCAGCAGCAGCGGATCACAGCGGCGGCAGGAGCGGCAGGAGGCGGCAGGGGCGGCAGGGGCGGCAGGAGCAGTGTGTCTGTGTAATAATAACAGAGGGGGATGTGAAAGCACTTGTCCTAATAAAAGCCGCTCCGGACTGTGATAAACGGGACAGGAATGTGCGGGCGAATGTGTGGAGAGCTGAGTACAGTACGGCCCAGGGTCAGAGAGGGTCACGCAGGAGATCTGAGGGTCAGAGAGGGTCACGCAGGAGATCTGAGGGTCAGAGAGGGTCAGAGAGATCTGAGGGTCAGAGAGGGTCATAGAGGAGATCTGAGGGTCAGAGAGGGTCAGCAGGAGATCTGAGGGTCAGAGAGGGTCATAGAGGAGATCTGAGGGTCAGAGAGGGTCAGAGAGGAGATCTAGGGGTCAGAGAGGGTCAGAGAGGGTCAGAGAGGAGATCTGAGGGTCAGAGAGGGTCATAGAGGAGATCTGAGGGTCAGAGAGGGTCAGAGAGGAGATCTGAGGGTCAGAGAGGAGATCTGAGGGTCAGAGAGGGTCATAGAGGAGATCTGAGGGTCAGAGAGGGTCAGAGAGGAGATCTGAGGGTCAGAGAGGGTCAGAGAGGAGATCTGAGGGTCAGAGAGGGTCATAGAGGAGATCTGAGGGTCAGAGAGGGTCATAGAGGGGATCTGAGGGTCAGAGAGGGTCAAAGAGAGGAGATCTGAGGGTCAGAGAGGGTCAGAGAGGAGATCTGAGGGTCAGAGAGGGTCATATAGAAGATCTAGGGGTCAGAAAGGGTCATAGAGGAGATCTGAGGGTCAGAGAGGATTATAAAGTAGATCTGGAGGTCAGAAAGGGTAGATGTGTTGGTCATAGAGGGTCATAGAGGAGATCTAGGGGTCAGAGAGGGTCATAGAGGAGATCTGAGGGTCAGAGAGGGTCAGAGAGGAGATCTGAGGGTCAGAGAGGGTCAGAGAGGAGATCTAGGGGTCAGAGAGGATTATAAAGTAGATCTGGAGGTCAGAAAGGGTAGATGGTTGGTCATAGAGAGAGATCTGAGGGTCAGAGAGGGTCAGAGAGGAGATCTGAGGGTCAGAGAGGGTCAGAGAGGAGATCTGAGGGTCAGAGAGGATTATAAAGTAGATCTGGAGGTCAGAAAGGGTAGATGTGATGGTCATAGAGGAGATCTGGGGGTAACAGAGATTAGATCTGTGGGTCAGAGAGGCTAAATGTGGGGGTCAGACAGGGTCATACAGTAAATTTGTGGGTCAGAGAGGGTAAATGAGTAGATGTGTGGGTCAGAGTGGGTCATAGAGGAGATCTGGGGGTAACAGAGGGTAAATGAGTAGATGTGTGGGTCAGAGTGGGGCATATAGTAGATCTGGGGGTCAGACAGATTAGAGATGTGGGTCGGGGAGGGTCAGACGTGATGGAGGCAGAGGTGAGACCAAGTCTTTGTTTTGCAAGTCTCAAGTAAGTGTCAAGTCTTTGACCTCAAGCCCGAGTCGAGTCCCAAGTCAAATACAGGCCAAGTCCAAGTCGAGTCTCGAGTCACTGGCCCATAAGTCCAAGTCAAGTCCAAGTCGTCTGCTTTGAGCTTCAAGTCATGTCAAGTCTTTAAACCAAAGAACCAAATATAGATTAGACTTTTGCAATTTATATGAATTTTAAACTAAATTGTACTTAAATTTTTTCCTTTTTAAATGTCTTGACAAGATCTTAAGAGTGAATCATTGTGGCCAGAATAGAAAGAATTCAGACTTAAAAGTGCTTCTTCAAGTCACAGACCTCAAGACCGAGTCAAGTCCCAAGTCTTAATCCATTTTATCAAGTCAAGTCTCAAGTCCTAAAAATTGTGACTGAAGTCTGACTTTGAGTCCAAGTCATGACTTGCAAGTCCCCACCTCTGGATGGAGGGATGAGACCAGTGTCCTGTGTCTGTGGTGACCCGTGTTATGTTCAGGGGGAGGCAGAGGGGAGGAGGTCAGAGCGCTCGTCTAGTATGAATATGTTGTGTGTGTGTGTGTGTGTTTGTATGTGTTGGATTGGCAGCCTCTCTTCCTTCAGTCTGTCCCGGGGCAGCATCTTAGTACCACCGCGTGTGGAGTGTTTGAAGAATGACTCCAGTGTGGTGCTCTGAGGCCCCGTCCACACTAGTACGTATTTGAATAGTTTTCGTTGTGGATGCAGTGTTTGTTCACACTAATCCGATGGAAAACGGCTCCAGAGACGGAACGATCTGGTGCTTCCAGCTCCCACGAATTCATCTTGAGTATTGATCTTCTGAAAACAATGATACTCTGACGTAGGAGCTCTAGTTGCCTCCTTATTGGACCACGTCACTGTGACTCGCTCCTTCATGTGGCGCTATTGCAGAAAACAATTTAAACAAACCGCAGACAAATGGGAAACAGCGTCGCTAGAACTACTCACACAGAACAGACTCACCATCAGCAGAACACCCCTCTGTCACAGAAAGAACACTCATATTCCACTGAGTCGTGTCCTTTTTATGGCCGACAAAAGTTGAACCGCGTCAGGACACAAGGAGCGAGCTGTTTTTTGAGCGCTTAGTTTATGCAAATTACTAAGCTGCTAAGTTGCATTTCTGTAAAACGTAAACAAATATGCGCAAAGCTGTGTGGACGGAGAAGAGTTGCGGACACAGAAACGTTTCCCATATGGTGAATCCTTTCAGTCTAAACCTTTGTCAGACGAGAGTGACATTCTCATTCTCAGGTTTTATGGCTTCAAACCGTGAAACCACAGGACTTTATCGTTGTAAATTATTAGGAAGTCGAAGTATCACGGTTCCACTCTTAAACGTTCATGTTCAGATCTCTGACAGGTTGTGTGTGTTCCAGGCTGTGGGATGAATGAGCTCCAGGACCGGCCGTATGTGTGTGGGGCGCCCGGCTGCTCTCAGGTCAGTGCCCAAGACTTTTTAGAGTTTTTGATTTAATAATAATCCCACTGTCTTTGTTATAAATGTCTTTCTATGTGTGTTTTACAGTCTGTATAGTCCAGATCATGATTAATATTCTTATTAAAAGTTATTCTGGTCCAAAAGTATGTTTATATAGGAGGTTTAGTCACATGTTTTTATCTTATCTTTATTTATTTCTTCTGTTGTGTTTGTGTTGGACAGAGGTTCCAGTCAGAGGAACATCTGAACATCCACAGACACAAACATGAGATGACCCTCAAGTTCAACTCCATCAAGAACGACTTCACAGGTCAGAATCACACACAACACACACACAACACACACATCACATCACAGCGCACACATCTTTATTCTCATCACTCAGCATCAGATTATCAAGAAACTCACACAATGAGCTTTATTTGGCATTTTAAAGTTGGGTTTTATTCATGTGGTGTGATATTAGAAAACCCTGGACTCTCTTTTTTTTTTGCTGATACCAACATTAAGAGTTGAAATGTTTGTATCCTGCTCTCTTAAGGCCCGTTCAGACCAGAGCGTCAAGACGTCCAGTTTATATGTAAAGTCGATGTGGACGGGCGTCTCGGGCGTCCCGTGTTTTTGCGGCGCGTCTTCGGGTGTCAGTGCGGCGAGAATCTGGCATCGACGCAGTGTGCCTTAAGTGTTCTGGCGTCGACGCTCGAGATATGCGTCCAAGGCATCAGCGTCAGAAGCTGAAAATGCTGAACTTTTCACGTCAGACGCGCCGCATCAACCAATCAGGGACGAGTATCCAGAGACGTAGTGATGTTATTATCAGGAAGAACGAGAAAGACCCAAGAACCAGACCCACAAACATTAGTGGAGCATAAATATACACACTACAATCACTGAGTGGATCACAAGGACTATACCAGAACCGGACCAGGACTTAACCAGGACTACATCTGGACTAAACCAGAACGAGATCAGGGCTAGACCAGGACCGGACTAGGACTAAACCAAGACTAGACCAGGACCGGACAAGGACCGGACCAGGACTAAACCAAGACCAAACCAGGATTAGACCAGGACCTAACCTGGACTAGACCAGGACTAGACCAGGGGACCAGTGTGATTAGTGGAGTATACATATATATACGCTGCAGTCGTCGAGTCGATCTCCTGTACTGATGTTTTATGTCATAAAAACACTAAAGTCTCTCTCAGGCTAGTCTGACATTGTTTCGGGAAAAGACCAGGACCGGGCTCTTGTTTCCAGGGCAACAGACACTCTTCAAGTATTTTTCTCCGGTTCATCCACGTTGTCAAAGTTACGCGTCGGGGGCGTCTAAACTCAAATTCAAAGGCGTCCAAATAGAGGCGTCTAGGGTGTTTTTTTTTACTCTCTGGTCTGAAATGACCTTTATAGTTTTACAAAAGTGTTCATCGGTGTCACCAGAGTCTTCACCTGCAGACAGAAAACACTCACAAGTTTGTCTCACTCTCAGTTTATGTTCGAGGCTCATGTGAAGCTCAGAACCTCCAGAACTCCCTCCCTGAGCTGCAGAGGCTGCACTAGCACTGACTCACGGGGGTTGGGTAGTGAACAACCGGATCGAGCTCATGTCTGGGGATCATATGTAAATACAAAGATGCAAAAGATTCACAGAAGAGTTTTTTCTTCTTTACTGGAAAAATGTAAATATGAAACCACAGGACAAAAACCACCACCAATATTTAAAGGCGCATTACGTAACTTTTCTGGTGAAGAGTCATTCACTTGCTTGTCTCCACGGTGATGTTGTTGTTTTGTCTGGAATGTTCCACCGAAAGTATTAAACCTTTTTTAAACAACCAGGTGATACCGTGAGGCCAAATCACATGTGCAGATCTATGGAGAGGCGAGCGCACTAGCAGTTAGAATCATGTTTTACACAATATTTTTAAACACCTGTAATAAAATTAATACAAAATAGAAACCTTTAATGCCATACTGTGGAACATTCTAAGCAAAACATCTTTAAGTAGGTAGAAAATCTCCACCTAAAAGATACACAGTTCATGTTTAAGAGGAAAGTGAGAACAAAACCCCTCAGTGCCCCGGGGTTTGACAGTGGTTATGACGGTGGTGGTGCGGCTGAGCCTTTGCCCTCAGACCAGGAGGTGACCGGTTCTGTTCTCTGTGTTGCTCTTGCAGCCGACACGCCCACTCCCACCAAGTTCCTGCAGAACTGTGACGAGGTCGGTCTGTTCAAGGAGATCGAGGAGGAGTTTCTCCAGGCGCAAGAGGAGGAGAAGAAACAGGTACCACACTCTGAACTCTGACCTCTGTGTTTGTAACGTCTGTGCGCTTCCATGGCAACGGCGTGGTTGGCTGCTCTTGTGGCTGCCTGGCTCACACACTGAGCAGTTTTGAGCTCAGTTTTTAACATCATATCATGGGATTTTAACAAATTCAGAAGTGCAGCATGTGGAGTTCAAAGAGATTGTTGAAATGACCAAGCCTGATTCATCAGCCAGTTTAACTTCGTAGAAACCGTCTGACCTCGCAGCATTAAGATTCGTTCACTCAATGGTAGGCGGGTACTTTTAATATTTAACCAATCGCTGCTATTTGGCCATGACGTTTGTAATGCGTCGCTAACAGGGATAACTGGTATATTAAGCTTTTCCCAAATCTCGTTGGAAGAAGGACAATAACGTCTTTCACCTTGATAAAATTCACCAAACATTCTCTTTGTTCCGGCTTTAAATCCTCTGGAATCGTTGCCAACACAGAATGTCCGTCTTCGTCTAAATCCATCTCGACGCTTTGTTTACTGTTGTGCTGTTCCACAAAAGGAACCCAGGCAGACGCTTGAGTTTGACGTCATGGCTTCACAGCTCTTCATTGATTGGCCGGTGCGCCGTCTACAACTTCCGGGGTTCTTGCAAACCGTCTAGTGTATTCTGATTCCTGACCTAGTCGCAGTAGAGAAATTAAATTAAGCGGAGGCACTAGCCTGGCTGGATAGAATCCGTGGCAAAGGAGAAATTCAATTTGCCAACTGGACAATTTTTTTGGTTGACCATGTATTTGTACTCGGAAAAAAAAAAAAAAAAACTGTCTAGTTAACGATTAGAATTTCTCCTTTGCCTTCCTTCTGGATCAATAATGTATCTATCTGTCTTCTGTCTAGGGCTGTAGTCGACTAAAGACACGTCCTCCCGATTAATTAAGGCCCTGTCACACCTTGATGATTTAGCCAGCAAATGCCAACACACCAGAATTTCCCTAAAACGCTGGCATACGCTGAACTATTTTTATTTATTTATTTATTTTCTGGCGTATACATAGTGTATTTATAACAGGTTGGATGTGTACATAACATATTAGTAAGTTATATGCACTTATACAAATCTTACCTATAACTTATCCAACGTACGCCAGTGTATTTGCCAAATTTTTCATACGTTGACGTACTCTGGCTAAATTGTCAAGGTTTGACAGGGCCATTAGTTGACTAAAAATGGGCGTGGCAAAAGCTCTTCAAAAATTCCGTATCTCTGTGTATCTGACCCAAACTGCACTCACCAGACGACACCTGCTGGGGAACCAACTCTTTATGCAGAAAAAAGCTCCAGGAAACATTGTTTTTATAAAAAGGCGGATTAAACTCGTGAATCATGATCTGAATCCGTGCGGTGGCTCACCTCAGTCTGTGGGGTCAGTGTGATTCTGTTACAAATATCTGTCGGGTCACACGCCAAAACCTCAAAGCGGAAGATTCCAACACGTTCGATATTTACAACTGTCTCTTGTCATCAGCTACAGCAGCGGAGCCAGACGCCCGCAGCTGTTTACGCTTCTGTATTACACATTCTGTACGAGTCTTGTGAACTTTACAACGTGTTATAATGTTGTTCATCAGAAAGTACGATCAAAATCAGACCCAGACTTGTGTTTTGTTTCATTCACACGTGATTGAATGTGAACCCTGCGTTACTGGGCTGTCTGCATCTCCACAGCTCAAAATAGTTTGTTGTAAATTCCACGGCTGGAAGTATCCAAATGATTCTGGTGAAGGTGTACGGAGTTTAAAAACACAGTGGAGCACTTCCTGTATAGCCACATAACATAAGCACAAGATGGAACAGAGTGTTTTCTGTCTGAGAGAAGAAGTCCACTTAAACATGTGTGAATGAAACAGACACAACTCCAGGCATATTTTTTTAGGAAACAAAATTTATAAGAAGTAGGAGCTAAGTCGAAAGGCAAAGCTCTCCATTTACCAATCAGTTTATCAATCACGTAGATTGATCCTTCCCTCACCTATGGTCAAGGGCAAAAGGACAAGATCCACACGCAGTCGAAATGAATTTCCTCTGCAGAGTGTCTGGGCTCTCCCTCCCTTAGAGATAAGGTGAGGAGCTCAGTCTCACGGAGGAGTGGAGAGGTGCAGCTGAGGTGGCTCGGGCATTTGTCCCAGATGCCTTCTGAATGCCTCGTCTGGGCATGTCCCACTGGGAGGAGACCCCGGAGAAAACCCAGGACACATCAGAGCGACTATGGCTATGTTCAGACTGCAGCCTGAAGTGACCCAAATCTGATTTTTTTGGCCCCTATGTTCCTGTATCTGATCTTTTAATGTCAGTCTGAACCACACAGATCAGATTTTTTCCAATGTGACCCAGGACACTTGGATATGTGCTCCTGAAACTGATACATATCTGATCTTTTGACATGTGACTTCAGTCTGAACGGCCAAAGTGCATTCATCCACCTACACGTTATCAACAAGACACAAACGTCACTATTCTGCGCTGAAGTAGGTGAAAATTGTTAATGAACTCTGTGTGACTGAAGTGAAGCACATCACCACTCACCACTCTTGGCTCCGTCTCCACATCCACACGTTCCTTTTAACGGACTGAACCACAAAACACCACGACCAAAAACCTCGTCCTTCTCCTTCTCAATCTCCTCCTTAAAACAAGTAAGTTGTTCATGTTCTGGCTCCGGTACGAGAGGAACTTTAAAATCTCCAGGTGCTCGATGCTGCGTCCATGTTTGGACAACTTCTGTAAACACAGAGACGCTCGCTGCGGTTGACGTCGTCGTGTCTCCAGTGTCACATGTGGGACACTTTTGGGCCGTTTAATGTTCACACTGGAGTCACATACAAGTCACATTTAATTGGAAATGTGAACGACCTCGCAAAAACATCGGATTTCACAAAAAAATCGTAATTGAGCGTTAAGCCCTGCAGTCTGAACGTAGACTATGTCTCTGGGTTGGCCTGGGAACGCTTCAGGAACCGTTCGGAAGAGCTGGAGGAAGTGTGTGTGGAGAGGAGAGTCTGGTCTTCTACACAACGGCGCAATGGCCTTGGATAAAGTGGAAGATGGATGAAACGTTCTTTTCTTTTTAGTGTTATTTTCTTGGTGAATAAGAGCACATGGAAAGGCTCACACGCTGCTCACCATTTTTCATTCAGATGCCCTGTTCTTTGAGGCAATTCTTTCACTGTCCATCCGTCCACTTCCTTCACTCCAGACACTTCCTCCAGCTCCTCCAGCGGGACCCCGAGGCGTTCCCAGGCCAGTCCAGAGACACAGTCCCCCAGCGTGTCCTGAGTCTTCCCCGGGGCCTCCTTCTTGTGAGACACGAACACCTCCTGACCTCCTGAGGGAGACGCCCAGGACGCACCCGGAACAGCTGCCCGAGCCACCTCAACTGGCTCCTCTCGACGTGGAGGAGCAGCGACTCTACTCCGAGCTCCTCCCGTGTGACTGAGCTCCTCACTCTATCTCTAAGGGAGCGTCCAGACACCCTGCGAAGGAAAACTTTTGAGCGCTTGTATCGGCGATCTCGTCCTTTCGATCATTACCCAAAGCTCATGACCAGAGGTGAGGGGAAGAACGGCGACTGACGGTAAATCGAGAGCTTCACCTTTCGGCTCAGCTCCTCTTCACCACAACGGTCCGATACAGCGGCCGCATCACTGCCGAAGCTGCACCTGTCCACCTGTCAATCTCACGCTCCATCCTCCCCTCACCCGAGAACAAGACACTGAGATACCTGAACTCCTCTACTTTCCTCTTTCACTGTCACTGTAGAAAATCTTTCCTGAAATTGCCTTGTAGCGTCTCTGTTCATGTGAGCGTGAGACAAATCATCGACAAATAATAACCCGTCCCTCTGCTCTCAGGACGGGTCAAATGCAGAGACCATAACCCGTAGCACCAGTCTAACCCGTGTCCGTTGTGTCTCCACAGATGCTCCCTCAGAACGGGCCGTCGTGTCTGAACCAGAGTCACCTCAAAGACCAGAGCGCCCCGCTGTCCCACCAGCCCCTGACCCACCCTCCGCCCGCCCCTCAGCACCACACACACACTCATTCCCACAACCGACAACCGCCCCACCACCACAACCAGCCCCATCACCCACCTCACCACCATCCACCCCACAGCCAGACCCACCAGACCCTTAACCAGCCCCACAGTCAGCCCCTCCAGCCCCACAACCCGCCCCACAACCACACCCAGCCCCACAGCCAGCCCCTGCAGCACCCTCCAGCCCACGGGCCCCTGATGGGACCGAGCTGCAGCCTGGCCCCTCACCAGACGGGGTCGGTCATCGCACAGAACCACTCCCACTCTGGGTGAGTACGACCGACACTTCTGTTTTACTCTGTGAGGTCGAAAGGTCTTTACAAGTAAGAAACAAGACTTCTAAACTGTATTTCTGTATTTCTGTATACTTTTACATAGGTGGACATAGGCGGTGCTTTTTGGGTTTTACAGGAAAAGTTATATTGGATAAAACATTGGATGAAACATTTTCTGGAGGGCAGGGACTATTTTTTGGTGGTAAAAAGACAAAAATCCATTTATCTCCCCTTGGTTTGTGTCATAGTACTTGAGACGGGTCGTGGTTTCGAGACACCGGCCTTAAGACTGTTTTTTTACGGTCTTGGTCTCTTCTCGGACTTGATCACGTTTGGACTTGGTCTTGTCTTGGACTCAAGATCTGACACTTGTCGAGGATGATCATATTTCATTACGGCTGCTGCTGTCGTCAATAAACTTCTTACCGTGACATTTGTCATGACGTGCGTTTGGTAAATGTGTAGAGGCTGATAAATATCACTGCAAAACCTGTAAGAGAATGAACTTTAGTAAGAAACTAGAAAAAAAACAGGTTTAAAAATCCTACACACTTTCTTCACTTTTTCTGTAAAGTATAAAACTGTGGGCAAGGGTCCAAAAAAGTTTGTTTGGTTTATTTGACCAGCCTTGGACCAGACCAGGACCAGGACTGAGACTGGGACTGGGACCGGGACCAGACCAAAACTGAGACCAGGACTGAGACCGGAAACAGGACCAGGCCTGAGAACAGGACTGAGACCGGGACCAGGACCAGGACTGAGACCAGGACTGAGACTGGGACCTGACCAAAACTGAGACCAGGACTGAGACCGGGACCAGGACCAGGACTGAGACCAGGACTGAGACCAGGACCGGAACCAGGACCAGGACTGAGATCAGGACTGACCAGACAGGACCAGAACCAGGACTGAGATCAGGACTGAGACCAGGACAGAGACCGGACCAGGAACAGGACTGAGATCAGGACTGAGACCGGGACCAGACCAAAACTGAGACCAGGACTGAGACCGGAAACAGGACCAGGCCTGAGACCAGGACAGAGACCAGGCCTGAGACCAGGACAGAGACCGGGACCAGGACCAGGACTGAGATCAGGACTGAGACTGGGACCAGACCAAAACTGAGACCAGGACTGAGACTGGAACCAGGACTGAGACCAGGACTGAGACCGGGACTGAGACCAGGACCAGACTGAGACCAGGACTGAGACCGGGACCAGGACCAGGACTGAGACCAGGACTGAGACCGGAACCAGGACCAGGACTGAGACCATAACAAAGACCGGGACGAGACAGGGACGGAGACTGTGATTGAAGCCGGGACCAGACCAGAACCGGACCGTGATTGAGACCAAGACCAGACTGGGGATTAAAACAGTTTAGTTCTGGTTTAGTCTTGGTTTTAATCCTGTTTTAGTCCTGATTCAGTCCTGGTTTGGTTCGTATGCGGCACAAAAGTCCAGCATCGCAGTTTAAGTCACGGAAACGAGACTTAAACATCCATTATCCGTTTTTTTTTTTTTTTTTTTTTGTCCATTATTCATTTAAACACAAAATCGAAGACTGAAAAAAATTCATTATCTGTTTTTTCATTTTGGTTTTGGAGACAAATAATCAAAAAATCGTTTGTTTTTTTGTGGTCTTGACTAGAACACCACCATTGATACGTGGTGTTCCACAAGGATCAGTCCTGGACCCACATATCTTCATTCTTTATCTGCTTCCACTTTGTAAAATGATGAGAAAAAACAAACAGTCCGATCACAATTACGCCGATGACACTAGAGAGTATTTATATTCCTGCTCTCACCAAATGAAAATGGGCCCAGTTTGTGTTAAAGCGATTAGTGACTGGATGTCCAAAAATGTTCTACAGTTAAACAAAGATAAAACAAAAGATAATTATCATTGTTAACAAAAATGCGGCCTGTCTAGAGGATAAAAGCGTAACTGCCAAAGGGATTAGTGAAGGACGCCTAACGATCTGCTCCCTTTTCTTGTGAATGTTAAGTAAGTTCTCTATGAATGAAATCATGTTTGTTTTTAGGCAAACTCTTAAGTCCCGTAATAGTCTCATAAACCGCTGGATCAGAAGTGTAACGTCACTGTTGTACGCTGCCTCTCTCTGTGTGACCTAAACTTAGTCCAAACCAGGAAGTGTTCGTTTTCATGGCCTGGAACGAGCACGAAAACTCAGTCAAACGTTACAAATACTAGATTTATGGCTCGGCTTGTCGTGATTATTACTGTGTTGTTGGGATGGGACAAGATCTACTACTACAAGAAGAAGTAAAAATGATCCCATGAGCTTTTTTAATCTGTGTATCATTCATTCATTCATTTTTCAAAATAAAACCAAAAGTAAGAAAATGTAAAAAAAAAAAACTATTTTCTTCATTATTTGTCTCCAAAACCAAAATCAAAAACTGTACAATGATTCTTTTTTTCAGTTTTAAATTTTGTGTTTAAATGAAAAATGGAATGACTTAAACTGTGATGCCGGACTGAACCAGGACTGAACCAGGACTGAACCAGGACTGAATCAGGACTAAATCAGGACTAAACCAGGTCCGGGACCAGACCTGACCCGGACCTGGACTGAAACCAGGACTTAGACTGGGACCAGACCAGGACTGTGTCTGGAACCAGGTCCAGAACTGAGACCGGTACTGAGACCGGGACTGAGACCCGGACCAGACCACAACTGAGACCACAACTGAGACCGGGAACAAGACCGGGACCAAACCGGGACTGAGACCAGGACCAGACCGGGACTGAGATGAGACCGGGACCAGACCGGGACCAGACCGGGACCAGACTGGGACTGAGACCAGAACCAGACCAGGACTGAGACCGAGACCGGGACCAGACCAGGATTGAGTCTGGAACCAGGTCCAGGACTGAGACCGGGACTGAGACCGGGACCAGACTGGGACTGAGACAAGGACCAGACCGGGACTGAGATGATATCGGGACCAGACCGGGACCAGACCGGAACCAAACGGGGACTGAGACCAGAACCAGACCGGGACTGAGACCGAGACCGGGACCACACCACCAGGTAGTGGGCGTGGTACATGGAGGTACACCGTCCACCCACTTCTCCCGACGTGAGATATAAAATAATAACAAATATAAAACAGTTACAACTTAAATGTCAAACTGACTGTCGGCTCGGGCTCGGGGCTGGGTCCTTGTAGACCATCTGGTGACCGCAGGCGAAAGGACCAGCTCAGAGCTCCCTGCCCCACGAGGCTCAGCGCACCATCGCCCGATCACGACTCCGTCCTCCATGTGCTGCCTCTAGACGGAGGCGAGTAAGACCAGTGCGCAGTGGACCGGGTGCCACCAATTCTATGCTGTCCTCTGCGCACTGGATCCATGCAGGGAAAGTAAGAATGCGCAGTGGACTACAGGTCCGTGCAGATCCCGGTGTTCGACCATAGACACGCACCCCCAATTCTGACTCACTGTGGAGCAACACGTTCGCACACTGGTACTTGCTCGGATCTTCGTGTATTACATTCTCTATATTAACCATTGTTGGCAAAATATCAAATTCAGAAATGAGTCAGGACATCATCAATGACGTCATGAATCGCTTAAAAAATCCCCACTATGTCACTGGCCGCCACCATGATTTAGGTTGTATTATTTTGTACAAAGGTGCCGATCTTGACAGTAAATAGGTTCCGTATGGACTTTAAATATATTTTAAAGCCTCCAGAGAATCGGTGCAGTGTGACTTGTTGGTGCACATGAACATTGAACATTTTACACACGTGAACCAACTTTATGTCATGTTTAAAATGCAAAACGTTCCCCATATTCTCCGGATATGGAGTGAATAATGAATGAATAATGTTCTGTAAAGAGTTTTTGTGACATACGTCTGTGAAAAACGCTGTATAAATAAAAAACTTGCGTACTTTTAGTTACTTTGACATTAAACCGGAAGTGCTACCACATAAAAGCTCGATTTAGGAGCGTTTAGAGACAACAGTGGGCGGAATTAGGTGGATATCGTGCTTCAGAATTCATTATCGTAACGAGCTTTCTTATGGTCTGGTTCTTATTTGGTAAAAGTGATGGAACCCAAAGCCCGAGCAGCAGCAGCAGCAGCGGCGGCGGCGAGGGCCTGTTCAGGGTGTGAGCGCCGCCCACGCGCTCATATGCACAGACATACAATATTTCAATTTAATGCAGCCGTTTCTCAGTCTGTCCCAGCCGGTCTCGCCCATGCTGTTTGGGAGATATTAGCCTGGCGTTCTGTCTGGCACTCTCTGGCATTTCCCCTGGGTAATTTATCACCGCTCTAATGAACTGAGAGAAGAAGAGGAGGGAACCAGGCTCTGGCAAAGACTGACCAAGTACAAAGTCTAAAAAACATCAAGTCCACCCACTCAAAGCCACCGCCAGCAGCTCCGCCCTGTGAGCCAACTATCAGAGCAGAGGACCAGGGCTGCCTTCAAGAGCTCGGGAAAACACAAAACTCAGAAAATATTAGAGATTAAGTTGGGTTCAAGAGCTCGACAATATACAAAACTCAAAAACCATTAGAGATTGTGCTGCGTTCACGAGTTTAGGAAAACATAAAATTCAAACAATATTAGAGATTGTGCTGTGTTCAAGACCTCGGATATTCGCAAAACTCAAAAAACATTCAAAACTGCTGCGTTCATGAGCTCAGGAATATATAAAACTCAAAAAATATTAGAGATTGTGCTGTGTTCAAGAGCTCTGGAAAACATAAAACTCAAAAAACATTACAGATTGTGCTGTGTTCAAAAGTTTAGGAATACACAAAACTCAAAAAACATTAGAGATTGTGTCACGTTCAATGAGCTCGGGAAAACATAAAACTCAAAAAATATTAGAGATTGTGCTGTGTTCAAGACCTCGGATATTCACAAAACTCAAAAAACATTCAAAACTGCTGCGTTCATGAGCTCAGGAATATATAAAACTCAAAAAATATTAGAGATTGTGCTGTGTTCAAGAGCTCTGGAAAACATAAAACTCAAAAAACATTACAGATTGTGCTGTGTTCAAGAGCTCGGAAAAACATAAAACTCAAAAAACATTAGAGATTGTGTCACGTTAATGAGCTCGAAAAAACATAAAACTCAAAAAATATTAGAGATTGTGCTGTGTTCAAGACCTCGGATATTCACAAAACTCAAAAAACATTCAAAACTGCTGCGTTCATGAGCTCAGGAATATATAAAACTCAAAAAATATTAGAGATTGTGCTGTGTTCAAGAGCTCTGGAAAACATAAAACTCAAAAAACATTACAGATTGTGCTGTGTTCAAAAGTTGAGGAATACACAAAACTCAAGAAATATTAGAGATTGTGCCGCGTTCAAGAACATAGGAATTCAAAAAACTCAAAAAACATTCAAAACTGTGCTGCGTTCAAGAGCTCAGGAATCCATAAAACTCAAAAAACATTAGAGATAGTGCTGCGTTCACGAGTTGAGTAAAACAGAACACTCAAACCGTAGAGACTATAAAAACATTAAAAACAGTGATGCACCTTGGGAATCCATAAAACTCTAAAAACATTAGAGATTATGCTGCGTTCAAGAGCATGGGAATCCCCAGGTTTTAGGTCACCATACCAGTTTGTGCTGTGTTCAAGAGCCCAGGATCAGATACCGGTGCCTTCAAGAACACAGGAATCCACAACACTCAACCCATAGAGACTGTGCTGCCTTCAAGAACACAGGAATCTGTAAATGCGTGTCGTATTCTCCACCAACTTCATAAATCTGCCGACAACAACGACGCATTAGTGACACACTGAGCAAAACTAACATTATTGTCATGAATAAAACAAAAGGAACTTGTTCACTCAGACTGATTCTACAATTAAAATTAAAAATTGATTTCATGATGTCGATGTAAACAAATTTGTGCAGTTTGAAAGCTCGACATCTTTAGGACCATAACTGTAGTTTTGTTCTCCTTTAAGTTTTGGTCTTTCTTCTCTTTGGTCTTTTTCTCTAGTTGTGGATAAATTGTTTATATTAGAATGTTTATCCTTTGTGGAACCTTATAGGTGAGTTTCAGCTGACGTCATTGTTATTAAAAGCCCGCGTTGCTGCTGGGAAATATTTTGTTCAGAGGCAAGAAACACGGTAGCGTCAAACACAGTGCGTAACCTCGCGTATTTATCCCCGATAATGGTAAACTTCCTGCTGCATTATCGGATGCACAAATAGAAACACGGAAGAAGGAAAATGTCTTTTTCGTATTCCGAGTGAAAAGAACCGCTAACGGTGAATTAAACGGCTTTCAAACATTCCGCAGAGCAAACGTAGAAGATCCTAACAAACCGTGGACTCAACAAGTTCAACGACACATTGAGACTCTTGGAGGTTTTCATCTTTTCTGCTGTGAATGGCCCAGGAGTTTCCACCAAGTCATTGTGGATGTCGCCAAAGTGAATATTTGTCCAGGTAGTTGGTGATTCTGACCAGAAATTTGGTTTGTTCCACCTTTTGTCAGGGTTGAAAAGGGTGATTTGTCGTCCGTCGATGCTTATGACCAATTTCTGGTCAAATGGTCTTGGGTCCTCTGCCGTTAGAGTGGATAAATAACCGGGATCAATACCCTTTACGTGCTTTCTCGCTCCGTCCGTCATGTTGAATTAGTGTTTCTTGCGACCGACCAAAATAATTCCCAACATGCAACGCGCGCTTTTGTCAACAATGAAACTCGCCTGTTGGTTGTAGATTTGGGCAGCTTTATGAAGCTGCTGGAGAATACGACACATTTACACACAGATTTTACCACAGAAAACCATTAATCGGAAGTTCTGCAAACCTGCGGCGGGACACTTCGGCTGTTGTGAAAAAGATCTATTGGTCCTCAGTGTTTTTTCACGATCTCAGCCTGAGCAACAGACTCCAGAGAAAGTCACATCAGGACACAGGCAGAAAACACCTGATAATCGCAGTTACGTTTTTATTTTTTTAACGTACTGTTACCAACACAACTCAGCACGGATTTAAGAGAGGTTCTCTGTCTGAGCGCCGTGTGCTGCAGACCCCCGACTCAGAGAAATACGACGTTAGAGCGAAGAGCTACGGTATATTCCACACGGCCGACTCAGGATCACACGTTTGAGGGAAAATGTGGTCAAAAGTGTGTTCGCTAATGCCAAATTGTCGTGGAATTTCTACTTAAACGCAAAGGTTATTGATGTAAAGAGTTTCAGAACAGACAAGACACATTTTGATCAAATATCTGGGGGAAAAAATCAGGTACAGGTTCTTTAAATCACTGCAAAAATGCTATACTCGCTGAAAAGAGTGTATTAACATGTTTTATAAGTAGGCCTCAGCAAAAATACAAAATCTTAATCACGTCAAATGTTACACCCAAAGCCAATTTAATGAATTCAAAAGTAATGTATAGCACAGTTTAACTGGAAATGTAAACGAAAGTGCCACATCTGTTGTACAAACGAACACTTCTTTCTACAGGAGCAGGACACGAGTCTGTAAAGTCCATGTTTATTCTTCTTCCTTTCGAGAGTCTTATTCTAAAAAAGAACCAGTTTCAGTTCAGTTTGTCAGTTCCTCGAGTTTACGATTTAAAGAGCTGAACTGAAAAGTAAAGTTCATGTGATCAGCAGCAGTAAAATAAAGTGTTCAGTGTAAATCTCAACTGAAAAAATCAAACCAAATACAAACCTGAAATGTATTTCCACTGCCAGAGCTTTAATGTTTCTGTTTGATATAAAAATGAGAATCTCAGTCAAAAACAGTAAAAACAGAAACAGAACACACAACCAGAAAACAGAACACAACCAGAAAACAGAACACACAACCAGAAAACAGAACACACAACTAGAAAACAGAACACAACCAGAAAACAGAACACAACCAGAAAACAGAACACACAACTAGAAAACAGAAACACAACAACCAGAAACACAGAACACACAACCAGAAAACAGAACACACAACCAGAAAACAGAACACAACCAGAAAACAGAACACAACCAGAAAACAGAACACAAACCAGAAAACAGAAAACAGAACACACTAGAAAACAGAAAACAGAACACAACCAGAAAACAGAACACACAAAAACAGAAAACAGAACAGACAACCAGAAACAGAACACACACCAGAAAACAGAACACACAACTAGAAAACAGAACACACAACAGAAAACAGAACACAACCAGAAAACAGAACACACAAACTAGAAAACACAGAACACACAACCAGAAACAACAGAAAACACACAACAGAACTAGAAAACAGAACACACAACCAGAAAAACAGAAACACACAACTAGAAAACAGAACACACAACTAGAAAACAGAACACACAACCAGAAAACAGAACACAACCAGAAAACAGAACACACAGAAAACCAGAAAAACAGAAAACACAACCAGAAAACAGAACAAACCAGAAACACAGAAAACACACAACCAGAAAACAGAACACACAACCAGAAAACAGAACACACAGAACAGAACCAGAAAACAGAACAACAGAACACACAACCAGAAAACAGAACACAACTAGAAAACAGAACACACAACCAGAAAACAGAACAGAACAACCAGAAAACAGAACACAACCAGAAAACAGAACACACAACCAGAAAACAGAACACAACAGAAACAGAACACACCAGAAAACAGAAAACAGAACACACACAACTAGAAAACAGAACACACAACCAGAAAACAGAACACAACTAGAAAACAGAAACACACAACCAGAAAAAACAGAACAAACAAACCAGAAAACAGAACACAACCAGAAAACAGAACACAACTAGAAAACAGAAAACACACAAACTAGAAAACAGAACACAACCAGAAAACAGAACACACAACCAGAAAACAGAAAACACAACCAGAAAACAGAACACACAACCAGAAAACAGAACACAACCAGAAAACAGAACACACAACTAGAAAACAGAACACAACCAGAAAACAGAACACACAACCAGAAAACAGAACACAACCAGAAAACAGAACACACAACCAGAAAACAGAACACACAACTAGAAAACAGAACACAACCAGAAAACAGAACACACAACCAGAAAACAGAACACACAACCAGAAAACAGAACACACAACTAGAAAACAGAACACACAACCAGAAAACAGAACACAACCAGAAAACAGAACACACAACCAGAAAACAGAACACAACTAGAAAACAGAACAGAACAACCAGAAAACAGAACACACAACTAGAAAACAGAACACAACCAGAAAAACAGAACACAACTAGAAAACAGAAACACACAACTAGAAAACAGAACACACAACTAGAAAACAGAACACACAACTAGAAAACAGAACACAACCAGAAAACAGAACACAACCAGAAAACAGAACACACAACCAGAAAACAGAACACAACTAGAAAACAGAACACAACCAGAAAACAGAACACACAACCAGAAAACAGAACACAACCAGAAAACAGAACACAACCAGAAAACAGAACACAACCAGAAAACAGAACACAACCAGAAAACAGAACACACAACCAGAAAACAGAAACACAACTAGAAAACAGAACACAACCAGAAAACAGAACACACAACCAGAAAACAGAACACACAACTAGAAAACAGAACACAACTAGAAAACAGAACACAACCAGAAAACAGAACACACAACCAGAAAACAGAACACAACCAGAAAACAGAACACAACCAGAAAACAGAACACACACAGAAACAGAACACAACCAGAAAACAGAACACACAACCAGAAAACAGAACACAACCAACCAGAAACACAGAACACAACTAGAAAACAGAACACAACCAGAAAACACAGAACAGAACACACAAAACCAGAAAACAGAACACAACACAACCAGAAAACAGAACACAACTAGAAAACAGAACACACAAACAGAACAGAAAACAGAAACACAACCAGAAAACAGAACACAACCAGAAAAACAGAAACACACAACCAGAAACACAGAACACACAACTAGAAAACAGAACACAACCAGAAAACAGAACACAACCAGAAAACAGAACACACAAACCAGAAAACAGAACACACAGAAAACAGAACACACAACCAGAAAACAGAACACAACCAGAAAACAGAACACACAACTAGAAAACAGAACACACAACCAGAAAACAGAACACAACCAGAAAACAGAACACAACCAGAAAACAGAACACAACCAGAAAACAGAAACACACAACCAGAAAACAGAACACACAACTAGAAAACAGAACACACAACTAGAAAACAGAACACAACCAGAAAACAGAACACACAACCAGAAAACAGAACACAACCAGAAAACAGAACACAACCAGAAAACAGAACACAACCAGAAAACAGAACACAACCAGAAAACAGAACACAACCAGAAAAACACTTTAGTGCAGTTTGTCAATTCCTAGAACTTTTTTTTTTTTTCTTCTTTTTTACTTTTCTGAACAAAGCAAGTTGCGAAGACATACACAATTATGATTATTATTATTATTACCTCCGCCAAGGAGGTTATGTTTTTGCCGGCGTTTGTCTGTTTGTTTGTTTGTTTGTTGTTTGTTTGTTTGTTTGTTTGTTTGTCTGTTAGCAAAATAACTCAAAAAGTTATGGACCAATTTTGATGAAATTTTCAGGATTTGTTGGAAATGGGAAAAGGAAGAACTGATTTCATTTTGGGGCTGATCCGGAAGAAATCCTGGATTCTGGATCACTTTGAAATTTTAGTAAACATTGTGGTAAATGGGGCCAAAAATTTTGTTTCTCAATATCTGGGTTAATTATTGACCAAACCCCATGAAATTTGACTCAGGGATGGACAATGGGATCCTCTTTCATATTCCAAATTGAAAGATACGAGACAAATATTTATGGAAAACACAATTAATATGAGGGGGACTGTAGTCCTTGGCGGAGGGTCTGCGCTCTCTGAGTGCTTTTCTAGTTAAGAATGTGATCGCTGACACTGACTTCTCGTGGAAGAAAATAGAGACCAGAGGACGTGGGGATGGGGGATCCGATGAAGAGCGATGGACGGTGCGGTGGTGCCCCCGAAAGCTCTTGGTGTGGTACTCGCTGTGTGTAATGTGCGTGCGGAGCGACGGCTCTGACACGTTGCGTCTCTCGTGGTCGGCCAAAGTCTCGCTCCACTTGATTCACTGAATGATTTTGCATCAGCCGAGTGTGTTGCATTTAAATTTCAGACTCGTGAAACTCCAGTGATGAAACAGTTCAGTGTTGCAGTCTTAGAAATGACTTTGTCTGTGTCGACTTCGCCGTCTGAAGAACTTTAAAATGAAAACGTCTGTGTAAAAGTTCCTCATCCTTCTCCATGTTTGTTTATCCCGCATTGTTTCTCTCTGTTTCCTGTGAGCGCCGCAGCTGTAAGAAACATTCTAGTCTCGCTTACGATGGACTTTTTCAAAATAAAAGCCAATTTACAATAAAAAAATAAATAATAAATCAGCGTCAAGAGGAGAAAAATAATTGTCAGCGATAATGACACAAAATGAACGCGTTAACGTGCCCGACCCTGCTCATAAGTATCGTTTTTATGAGGTCGCCCTCCCATTGCTCTCTGCGCTAAGTCACTCCCCCTTCAGAGCACTATCACAACACAATCACCGTGTATCCCGCTGTTGAAACTCCTGCACATCTCATCAGGTTTGAGAAATCGTCGCGCACATTTTTGCGTCGTGTTTCTGAATGTTCATGGAGAACTGTCGAGTGGGAGAATATAGACGGCGTAAGCTTGTGGGCGGAGCTTCGTACATACTCGTACTTACAGCAAATCGCAAGGAGGGTTTGACAAGGGCCTCGCAAACATACATGGACGAGTCTAAAACCTCTTCAGACGTGTTTTTTTTTAACGAGAGAACAAAGTTATAACACTGTAGAAAGCGAAATAAAACCGAAACCGTCTATAAGTTTTTAAAAAATTCTCGTATATTACATTTTGCCTCCCGCCCTCGTCAGGATTCCAGAGCTCCGGGGCAGTTGGAGCAGACTCTCCACAAACCCAGGAGGCACTTCAGGTTACATAACATCAGTCACACTGATGACCAAGAGAGTTAAAATTAGCTGCGGCCATACACAAGACAAGAATACACGTATGAAACTGTGTAATGGTTTTCAGGGTCAACTGCGCGATCGTACTCGCACTAGTAAAGAATATTTTCGATTTAATTTACGCGTAGAAGAGATTAAAGTGCGTATGCTTCGTGTTTTTGTAATTCTGACTTGGTTCGGCGGAGAGTACGGTCAAAATTTATCATATTTTTACATTTACACGTGGCAGAAAATATAAAAATACAAAAATTAGAGCTGAATTTGAAACAAAATCTCTTTATCTATGTCATCAACACGGAAAACTCCATCCAAAACGCACTTTAAACGATAAGTGTGGCACAGTGGCATGAACATTCGCCCAACAACAGGAGGGTTGTCGGTAGAGATGCACCGATCCAGCTGTTTTGGCTTCGATACCGATGCCGATTAAGTCAAAGATGTTGATTTTGTGTTCTTATGTACTTTAACTTCTTCAGTTCTTTTTAAAGACAATACAGTAAACTTACCTACCGCAGTACTCCTTACTCCTTACGATATCGATACTTTGACCGTAAGAATCTGCTGATACCTGAGATTAACCCAAACCAGTACAGGTGGAAATTGTCATTTATTGAATTTAAACAGACATCTTTTATTTCGCAAGAGATCCAATTGTGTTATGCAACTGTGTTATTTATTAGTGCTGTCAAAAATATCGTGTTATTAATGAGTTAACGCAAAAATATTTTACTGCAAACTAGTTTTTCATAAACTGTGGTCACTGCTCTAACGTTAGACAAAAAATAATAATAATAACGATTCAGCTGTAAACATGAAGCAAAACAATTTCTATGAAACTGAGGAGCTCTGTCAGGGCGATGATGTTATTCATAGAAGGAAAACACGAAATAAACTCTGCTCCAAAACATACATCAAATCCGCACTGACCTTCGATAAGAACTGTGACAGAGACAAAAGTTAACGAGGATAACTGGTATATTAAGCTTTTCCCGAACCCCGTAGGAAGAAGGACAATAACGTCTTTCACCTCGATAAAATTCACCAAACATTCTCTTTGTTGCGGCTTTAAATCCTTGATCTCGAGAATCGTTGCCAACACAGAATGTCTGTCTCTTCTCTGATCGCCCGGACTCTCACTTCGGTTCGGTTCTTACAAACTGTCTAGAAAACCAAAAAAAAAACGATTCAGCTGTAAACATGAAGCAAAACAATTTGTGTGAAACTGTGAAGCCCTGTGTGTGCGCTGATGTTACTCATAAGAGGAAAACATGAAATAAATAAACATCGCTTCAAAACACACGGTGAATCCACGCTGACCTTCAATAAAGACTGTGACCGTGACAGAAGTTTTACAGGTTATTTTCCAGCTGTTTTCTCTGCTCTGAGCTGTTGTTATCTCCATAAACTCACAGAGGAGCAGGACTCATATCTGTCTCATTATTTAACAGATATTTCTGCCGCTGGACTTATTTTCTCCACTAAAGCGTTCGCGCTGCTGCCACATGTAAACAAACAGCGTCGTGTGAGGACGTCATCGACCTCAGAACAGCAGCGTTGGGACAAACACATCACAAACACAGATGCATAAAAAAAAAAAAACATTTCCACAAAACCTATCCACTTTTCTATGTTGATAAAACTATTAAAATGATTATTCAAGGGACAAAAATGGTTTCCACAAGCATTAGGATTCGTTCCCTCGACAGTAGGTACTTTTTTTATTTAACCAAACGCTGCTGTTTGGTCGTGACGTATGTAATGCACCAAATCTTACAAGAAGAAGGACAATAACGTCTTTCCAATTGACAAAATTCACCAAACATTCTCTTTGTTTCGGCTTTAAATCCTCAATCTCGGGAATCTTTACCAACACAGAATATCTGTCTCTTCGCTGATTGGCTGGTGCCCGAACTCACACTTTTGGGGGTTTTGCGAACCATCTAGTGTTTTCTGATTCCTGATCTAGTCGCTGGAGAGAAATTCAACTGAGCGGCGGCGCTTGTTGGCACCAGCCTGACTACAAAAATGTGCGATTCATTGCGAGTTAACTATGACATTCATGAGATTAATTGTGATTCAGTATTTTATTTAATCAATTGACAGCACTGTTATTTATCCTTCAACTCACGACTGAAGAAGTTTGTATGAATAAAAGTTCAAACACGATGAGACGTTCTAGGCTTAACCGATATTACGCAACCGATACCTGATCGTTATTGGCACTGATACTCGATGCCAGTATCACTTGTCGGGTTTCTTTTGGTCCTGTCGTGCCGTTGCTTTTGGTTTGAACAGTCTTATCCGTGTTTACCTGTGTTTCCATGGCAACACAATCCTGGGTCTGGACGTGCTGTGGTTCTGCTCTAAGCTCAGAATGTGCACAAAGACACACACATACACACACACACACACACACACACACACGCACACACGCACACAGAGCAAGTATGAGCTCACAGGAGATGAGCTCACAGTGAGGCTTGTGCGGAGGCCAGGGCACCCATGGGTGTCTCCTCTCCTGCTGGGCGACCTCCTCTGCTTTCGCTCACATGTCAGGGTGTCATGTGGCCTTCTCATGTACAACTGCCTGTGTGTGTGCAGCGTGTTTCAGCGTCCAAACAAACGCGACAACAACTCAAACTTTAAAGGTCCGATATCACACAAAATGCCTCTGTGAGGAAGTTGTGCGTCGGTGAGAGGTTTTGGTGCCGTGTCTGACTGTGAGTGTGTTGTGTTGTGTTGTGTTGTGCCCAGGCCGGTGCCCAACCTGTCGTCCCTGCTGCACATGAGGAGCAGACACAGACAGCCTCTGCCCGCCTCCCTGCCCGGGACCCTCCCCGACCCCGCCATGCAGGGGGCGGCGGCGCACCACATACACGTGAGTACCACAACGCACAAAACACAAACACACACAACACACAAACACACAAACACATAAACACACAAACACACAAACACACAACACACAACACACGCACAAACACATAAACGCACGAACGCACAAAACACGCACAAACACACAACACGACGCACAAACACACAACACAACGCACAAACACACAAACACACAAACACACAACACAACACACAAAACGCACAAACACACACACACACACACAAACACACACAAACGCACAACACACAAACACACAAAACACACAACAACACACACAAACAACACACAAAACACACAAACACACAAACGCACAAACACAAACACACAAACACAAACACACACACACAACACACAACACAAACAAACACAAACACACACGCACAAACACAAACACACAAACACAAACACAAACACACGCACAAACACACACACAAACACACACAAACACACACACAACGCACAAACACACAAACACACAAAACACACACACAAACACAAACGCACAAACACACAAAACACACACAAACACACAAACACACACAAACACACAACACGCACAAACACACAAACACACAAACACACAAACGCACAAACACACACAAACACACCAACGCACAAACACACAACACAAACGCACAAACGCACAAACGCACAAACACACAAACACAACGCACAAACGCACAAACACACACACAACAAACACACAAACACACAAACACACAAACACAAACACACAAACACACAAAACACACACACAAACACACACACACAACACAAAACACAAACACACAAACACACAACAACACACACAACACACAAACACACAACACACAACACAAACACACGCACAAACACAACACACAAACACACAAACACACAAACACAAACACACAAACACAAACACACACACACAAACACAAACACACAAACACACAAACACAAACACACAAACACAACGCACAAACACACACAAACACACCAAACACACGCACAAACACACAAACACACAAACGCACAAACACACAAACACACAAACGCACAAACACACACACACACACAAACACACAAACACACAAACGCACAAACACAACAAACGCACAAACACACAAACACACACAACACACACAACAACACACACAAACACACAAACACGCACAACACAACACACCACACACACAACACACAAACGCACCAAACACAGCACACAAACACACGCAAACACACACAAACACACAAACGCACAAACGCACAAACACACCAACACACAAACACACAAACGCACAAACGCACCAACGCACAAACACACAAACGCACAAACACACAAAACGCACAAACACACGAAACACAGTACTGTATTTTTTGGACTATAAGTTGCACTTTTTTTCATGGTTTGGGTGTTTCCTGCGACTTAAACTCTGGTGCGACTTATGTATTAAAATGTTCAGACCGACAGCCGCGAGAGGCTCTAGTCTTGTGTGTCAGTTTTCTGCGCATGTGGCCTGTTGCAAGTTGTGAAATATGCAGCAGAAAACGGGAATCGAGCAGCAGAAAGAAAGTTTGGAATGAGCGAGAAACTTGTGAGTGACTGGGGGGAAATGGGAATGGAGAACACAGCTTCAGGTGCACACAGATGCACCATGCAACTTTCCTGGAAGTCATTGGATGGATCGACAAATCCTGGACTTCAGTGACAACAGAAGTTGCATGGTGTTGCTCAGAAGTGACACCGAGGATGAAGAATTCAATTGATTTAGTGATTTGGAGTGAGATGGAGAGTTTGTTAAACGTGCATTTTGAGATAAAATATCGGTTCCTGGTCCCCGATTTTATAAAGTAAATTCCTCCCAAAAAGTGTGACTTATAATCTGGTGCAACTTATATATGTTTTTTTCTTCTTCATTACACATTTTTTGGCTGGTGTGATTTATATTCCAGAGCCACTTAGTCCAAAAAATACGGTACTTTCATGTTCATCTATAGGACTAAAGGATGTGACACGACGCCAATGAAGAGATCAAACTATAACTCATACACTTTTACACTTTATTATTTTACAAAGTCAAATACTTTAAAAAAACACACACATTATGCATTCTTAAATCCACTTTTAACCAGCTTTTGGTCACCTTGGGATCAGTATTTCACACGTTATAACTTATAATAATGTCTGCATTTGGAAAACATAAACTTCACCACGGTTTCCAGTGAGGCCTTTAGATGCTGTCAGCCGCTGTGAGAAAGTAAACAAATGAAGTCCTTAGAATCCTTAGAATGAGTCTAGTGTTGTTTTCTGGGCTTAAAAACTGCACAGGAGAAGTTCGGAATTTTACCTATAACGCAACAATCCTGTCAAAATGTCAAGTGAGAGTTTTTGAGGCTCAGAGAAGATGACTTTGGATTAATAGATTCATGAAACGAGTGTGAATGAAGCAAAATACAACTCCAAATTGATCTTGCAGCATTAGGATTTATTGGCTTGAAGGTAGACGGGTACTTTTTTTTATTTAACCAATCGCTGCTGTTTGGTCGTGACTTAATAATGCGCCAAATCCCGTAGGATAAGAAGGACAATAACGTCTTTCCTCTTGATAAAATTCACCAAACATTCTCTTTGTTCCGGCTTTAAATACTCGATCTCGGGAATCGTCGCCCACACAGAATGTCTGTCTTCGTCTACGTCCATCTCGACGCTTTGTTTACTGTTGTGTTGTTCAACAAAATGGACACAGACGCCACGAGTTTGACGTCATGACTTCACAACTCTACAACTTCCAGGGTTTTTGTGAACCGTCTAGTGTTTTCCGATTCCTGACCTATTCGCTGGAGAGAAATGAAATGATGCAGAGGCACTAGGTGAAAGACAGAGGAGGGAGAGAGTGCATTTATATGAATTGTCTGAGGGGTAAAGGAGGCAGGTTTAAAGTAAAATGCATTTGAAGTGTGAAGTACACGTGCCCGCCTCTGCCCTCTGCTACACCGCACGCTCTGACATGCTCCTCCATCTTTAATACGTCCAGATCTTTTTATCTCTCATCACTGATTCATGCGCAGGACAGAAAGGCCCGAGTGGAGCTCAGGTTTGTCTGGGACAGCAGAAGCCACTTCACACCAGGTGTTTGGAGGGGAGGTGTGGGCTCTAAAAGGTTGTGCCCTGATCTGTGCCAGCCTCTGGGAGAGTGGATCTGCTGGAGGTTCACATGGAGCTGTGTGGATGGATCAGGCGTCTCCTCAGCTCTGTGCTCCTCTGGGTCTGGGTCTGGGTCTTGGGTGTGAGCTCCAACCCTGAGGCCCCATTCACACTAGTTCGTTGTGGATGCAGTGTTCGTCCACATTAATCTGACTGAAAACGGCTCCAGAGACAAAACGATCTGGTGCCTCCAGCTCCCATGAACTCATCTGAGTACAGATCTGATCCGGCACCGTGTGGACGCCTGAAAACACTGATACTCTGTCTAGGGATGGGCATTAGATGAAATTTTTTAATCGAGCGTCGGAAGAATTAACGATCGATTATCGATTAATCATTAACGTTTTTATATTAAAATGATCATTGTTATTATTACTATCTGCATAAATAAATTCAACTTTACAACATATAAACCGTAACGACTCTAGAGCCACATCAGCCCGTTTGACATTATAATGTGTTTAATTCAGATTTGCGCAACTTTCACAGAAACAAAACTTAAAACCACATCGCTAATTTGCATAAACTAAGTGAAGAAAAAAAAAAAACAGCTCTTGTGTCGCTGATGTGGTTCAATTTCTGTCGGATTAAAAGACATGACTCAGGTGAATACAGGTTAGTGTGACCAGATTTGTGTTTGTCAAAACCAGGACAGCGTACGGGGGGAGGGGGGCGGGGCCTCGTCATCCACATTGAGCGACTCTCACCTGGTAAAACTTTTTCATGTTTTCGTGTCCTGGTGAACTTTTTCCCACTGGACACAGAAACATATGTGCTGCTTTATACACTGTGCACATGGACTCACACTTGTCCCGACCAGAACGGAAAACGTGGAATTTCTTGTACAAATCATCGTTAAATCCACATTTGTGCTTCGGTTCGTTACAGACTGACCCACTGTTTGTGTCTCGCTCCTTCTGATGCAGAGACACATGTACACACCTGTTTGGTCACACTACACACAGAAACCTACATTTGGTTTGTCGATTAAAATGAACGTAATTGATGAAATTCTTAATGATCAATTATCGATTAATCGACCTAACTCTGACGTAGGAGCTCTAGTTGTGTCCTTATTGGGACACATCACTGTGACTTGCGCCTTTCTGATTCTCTGGGTTCGTGACATCGGAAAACAGTTTAAACAAACCAGAGACAAACGGGAAACAGCGTCGCTAGAACTACTCACACAGAACAGACTCACCATCAGCAGAACACCCCTCTGTCACAGAAAGAACACTCATATTCCACTGAGTCGTGTCCTTCAGTCCGACAGAAGCTGAACCACATCAGCGAACAAGGAGCGAGCTGTTTTTTTGAGCGCTTAGTTTATCCAAATGAGTCATGCGGTTTTAAGTTTTGTTTCTGTAAAACGTAAACAAATATGCTTCAAATCTGTGTGGATAGGGGAAGACTTGCAGGACACAGAAACGACGTGTCTGGATGCAGATCATTTCCGATACGGTGATACAGTGATTCGTTTCAGTATAAACGTAACCTGAGACTCACTGGTTCTAAGGCCGGTCCGTCCTTGAGCGACTGTCACGATGGTGAAGATTAGGGCTGTAGTCTTAGTCAATGAAAATTTGTATTTGTCGACTAATCATTTTACTTAGATTAGAAATTAGGACTTCTATGGAACGACAGCTGAAAAGGAGAAGTGAGTGAAAAAAAAATTAGCATTTGTTCTTTGTTTTTTTTTTTGGTATTTCTCTGTAAAAAGTCAGATTAAACTCAAGATTCACAAGCTGAATGTGTTTTTTTTTATATATAAATACGTTGTTTCTGTTCTGTTCTGAGTTGCTTTTAGTTTTACGAGTGCAGTCTGGGTCAGAGATACGTAATAGTTTTGAGAGTTTTTGCCGCGCCCCCTTTTAGTCGCTCGACGGGACATGTCTTTAGTCGACCACAGCCCGAGTCTGAGTGATGTCAGTTACTTCATTGTCCCTCCTGTATCAGATCCTTCACCATAGCACAGTGTTCTGAGTAAAGACCCACACACTGAGGAGCTTTGACACACACACACTCAAACACACATGCACCAGATAAATGCTCGACTCTTCTCCACAACTGGAATTAGAAAAATATCAGAAGTTGGGAGTTAAAGTCTGACGGTGCGGAGGAGATGGAGAGGAGAGGTGGCTTGTGCTTCTACAACGTTTTTAGGCCGACAGAGAACCTCGCCGGTGAAGGTTCCTGCATCTAATCTCGAACCGACTGATGTGTTCACGCCAAAAATCAGAGCGTTCAGGAACCGAAAAGTTGCATTAAAAGCGAATTGTGACGACAAAGTAGACGTCAGGTTCATCCGAGTCACACATGGTAAAATAAACAAACAAAGCAAATATGTGTGTGAAAGAAATCAAGTGACAAAAAGACTGTGCAGCAGTGGTCAGCGGAGGAAACCAAATATTTCTTTGCCCGATGAGGTTCCATCTTTGGATTGGGCATCGCTGTCGTTTTCTCCACAGCAGATGTCGTAGCAGAGCTTGGAGCAGATAAATAATGGTGTACAAATGTCGATGATGTGATCCATGATTCTTATTTTCCTCGCTGTGACCTCCGCTTTCATATGGCCTTGTTTTTATTTGGTGACAAATCCACTCCCTCTGTCGATGACGCATCCTGGGTTCACGTAAATGGTTTGAGCGCGGGTCATTCACCGGTAAGTAGGGTTGGGTGGTAATACAGTATTATGTTATATTTTATTGATACCTACATTTATTTGCTCAGCACAGAATGTGTGGCTGTAGTTTCAGTTTAATGCGATCACGATTTAAAACTAATAATGTTTCTTTTAACTGTGTGGGGAGATGACGTTCGATTAGTTTCATTCTGTTGTCACATGACGCTCATGAGGGAGGCCAAGACAATATGGTAAGTCCGGCCACGAGTGTGTTGGTCCCCCCCCAAAAAAATATTAGTATTTCTGCGATTTGGCAGCATTTTTGCTTCAGGCCACATTTGTTTATGTTTTACAGAAACAGAACTTAAAACCACATGGCTCATTTGCATAAACTACAGCGCTAAAAAAACAGCTCTTGTGCACTGATGTGGTTCAGCTTCTGTCGGACTAAAGGACACGACTGGAATATGAGTGTTCTTTCTGTGACAGAGGGATGTTCTGCTGATGGTGAGTCTGTTCTGTGCGTGTATGTGAAACTTTCCAGAGATTATACGTCGCTTCTTTTTTTTTTTTTTTCTTATTTTATTTATTTGTAAAGGGACAGTACATATTAATGAACATAAAAAATGTAAATATGTAAAGATTATAGCCAACGTGGCTAATTTCCATCTTCAGTCCCTCGGCAGGTTGATGTAAAATCATCTATAGGACGAGGAAAAGTACAGCAACAATCACACAAAAGTACACAACACCAGCACACACACTGTACACACAACACACACACTGTACACACAATTAGTTTCATACAGTTCATTTGAAGTTCAAAGTCAGAAGTTTAAGAATTAAGTCAAGAGTTAAACCAACAACCCCTCAAAATAAAAGAAAATATAAATTGCTTATACACATAGAGCGTACAGCGATGTGGCTTCGTATCTTACCAAAGTCGTACTAAAACACTTTGGTAATAAGGTAATACTGTATACCCCGGAAAATCCTGAGAAGGTTTAACAGTATAAAAATTTGGATACTGCCCAACCCTGCCAGTGAGCACTTTGGTTCCCAGTGAAACCGGTGTGAGAACTGGCACCGACATCGTTCTGCCTGAAAACAGTTAAAGTGAATCACAGCGGCGTGAGGTGTTCAGGTTTGGGTCCAGACTGTGTGGGAGAAAGGACAGTTTTAAGTTCAGACTCATGACATGTGCTGCACACGTGAGCCTCGGCCCGGAGCTCTGGGACTGAAAGTTTAAATCGTGAAGTTCGATGTCCCCGTTTGGTCTGAGGTGAAAGGACCTGATGATTCCGGCTTCACTCGTGTCAGATTTCCATAGAAGCTCAGGTCAAACAGTGAGTGATAAATGCAATAAGCTCGGTGTGTGTCCTCGTGTGGCTCACGGTGACACAGTGACACATAAATCATGTTTTATTTTAGCTCTTCTCTGTTTGGCTCCTCGTCCGAACACAACAATAACCGGCTCCTCTGCAGCGTCAACACGACTAAAGGAAATTATGAACCCAAGTCACTGCGATAGGGACGGTCCCATTTGTTTTTAGTGTTTAGTTTGGTGTTTTTTGAGCTGATACCAATAACCGATATTTGCCGATACCAATGTTAAGATTTTAAATCACAGCAAGGCCCAAAAATGTATGTTACGTTACAAAAAGTTTCACAAAATAACTTCACTTATCGATATCTGACTTTTCAGAGATTTTCATCATGTTAGTTTCCTTCTTATTTAACCTCTTGAAGTTGTATTTACAGTGACTCACAATCTTTAATCGCTTATTTTCAAGACGCCATTTTGCAGATCAACCCCCTTTTCAACTCCACTCGTACTTCACTGATCTGTTCTTACTTCTTTCTCCAGTTTTATTGTCTTAATCGTCGATATGTGTAGGATTTGGCAACATCGCATCATCATTTTGGTACAAATGAAAAAAGAAAATCAGCAGCTATCCATAGAAGGTGCTGACAGCTGCACAGCGCTTGGTTGTGATGACGTTTACGGCGATGTCAGGGCCTCCTCCCGGTGAGACATGCCCGGAACACCTCCCGAGGGAAGCGCACAGGCCCCTCAGCTGCTCCTCTCGACGTGGAGGAGCAGCGGCTCTACTCCGAGCTCCTCCCATGTGACTGAGCTCCTCACTCTACCTCTAAGGGAGCGCCCAGTCACCCTGCAGAGGAAATGCATTTCGGCCGCTTGTATCCGCGATCTCGTCCTTTCGGTCGTTACCCAGAGCTCATGACCACAGGTGAGGGGAGGAACGCAGATTGACGGTAAATCGAGAGCTTTGCCTTTCTGCTCGGATTTAAAACATTCAAATTAAAACCTATGTCACATATTATAACTTTTCTGGTGAAACGTCCGTCAGTTGCTTCCATGAAGATTTGTTTGGAATGTCCCACAGTATTACATTACACAGTCTACTTTACATTTATTACCGTATTTTTTGGACTATAAGCCGCACTTAAAACCCTGGAAAAAGTAGCATATTCACAGTTTTAGCTGTTTAGCCTCCACAAAATATCAAAATAAATATCGTACCATGAGATGTATATCGTGAAAATATCGTACAGAGAGATTTGGATACTGTTACACTTCTAATTGTGAGCTTTCCCACAATATCACAATAAATATCGTACCGTGAGGTTCATACCGTGATGATATTGTATCATGAGACTTGGATATTGTTACACCCCTACAAATTTGCCATGTGGCTTTAAGTTTCGTTTCTGTAAAACGTAAATAAATGTGGCAAAGCTGCATTAAACACATTATTACTCAATGTATATTTGAGTCGACCTCGTAGGAAATAAAAAAAAACTAAATGATCCATCCACATTCACTTTCATAATCCACATTCACCAAGACAAAGAGCCAACGCCGGGCGATTTACGCCACGATCTGCCAATTTCATGAATGTCTGGGCTAAAGGCTCAGTCTCAAGTGTTGTTCGTTTATTTCACTCAATGTGCTTTATAATCCGGGGCACCTTATGTATGAAAACAGACGAGAGAATTCAACATTATCGATACTGCGCCTTATGATCCGCTGCGCTTTATATTCCGAAAAATATGGTAGACTACAGGTGGTTTTATGGCTCTAAAATACCTCAAAAAACAACATTCTGACTGTGAGCGGGGCTGCCTCTCCACAGATCTGACCTGTAACTTGGTCTGGTTTGGTTTCCATGAAGATTAAAAGGGTCGACACCATCTTGTGAAACATTCCAGCCAAAGCAATAACACGTGCACGGAGAAAAGTACCAGAAAAGCTCCACAGTGTACCTTTACGAGGGGGTATTAGGCGTGCGTTCTCGTGTTTACCCTCCTGGAGCGCTTCTCGTGTTCAGGTCACAGTTTCTCCTCGGGGGACGTGTCGTATCAATAATAGTTAAAGCCGTGCGTGCATCAAAAGCAGCTTCAGGTCCACAGCTGTGAAGTGGACACAAAACACTCATCTATACAACATGAGCAGATATGGAGGAGAGGTGGAGACCAGAGCCGTGGAGACCAGAGCTGTGGAACATCTCAGCAGTCAGGTCATGCTATGGATGACCTGCTCCTGAACCTTTCACGAACCTACATGTGCAAGGGAAACATCCGTACTTATTGAAGAACACATATTACAAAAAACTGACTTTATTTTAGAGCTTTTTAGCGTTTTCCCTCTTCAAAACACATGACCGTTTCCAAAGTGCTGCACAGACAAATTAATACAATAAAAGAAAGTAAATCATAATTAAAAACAATAAATAAAAAGTTAAAATGCATAAAGACACAGAGGACCACACAACTCGCACGATGTTAAGAGCTCTCTTGTTTTATTCATCCTTTAATCCAGAGTCCTCTTCTAAAATAGTTTTGTATTTTGCCAGTTTAGTTGCGTCATAGGTAAAACTCTGGACTTTTCCTGCACCAGGCTTTCACATAAGGACTCTTTTTTTCAAATTCTTTCAAGTGTGTTTTCCAAATGCAGACATTATTTAAGTTACAAAATGTGAAATACTGATCCCAACGTGACCAAAAGCATGTTTAAAAGTGAATTAAAACCACAAAAATGTCCTGTATTAAACAAAATTGACTCTTGTGAGCTTTTAGTCGTGTTATAATGCTGTTACCTCCTCAAAAAGTCGGAGACCTGGAGTTTTATTTTGTTTCATTTGTGCCCATTTCATTCATCAATTAATCCAGAGTCCTGTTCTTTGAGCCTCAAAAATAGTTTGAATTTTGCCAGTTTAGTTGCGTCATAAGTAAAACTCTGAGCTTTTGCCGCATATTTTTTAAGTCCATAAATCAAAAACACGCCTGTAGTTGTATTTTGTTTCATTCACTCTTGTTTCATTCATCCATTAATCAAAAAATTCTCAGTTTGTATTTTGCCAGTTTAGTTGCGTCATAGGTAAAACCCCGGACTTTTCCCACACAGTTTTTAACTCTATAAACCATCACCAGACTCATTCTTCTCGTTCTTTTTAACGTTCACATAAGCTTTAGTTGTTTTTTTTCAATTTTTTCAAGTGTGTTTTCCAAATGCAGACATTATTTAAGTTACAAAATGCGAAATACTGATACCAACGTTACAAAAGGCATGTTTAAAAGTGAATTAAACCCACAAAATGTTTTTTATTACACAAAATTGACACAAAAACAGAATTGGAGTTGTATTTGCTTCGGTCTCGCTTGTTTAATTCATCCAGAGTCCTCTTCTTTGAGCCTCAAAAATAATTAGTTGCATCATAGGTAAAACTCCGGACTTTTCCTGCACAGTTTTTAAGTCCATAAATCATCACCAGGCTTTGACAATAGGACTTAAGTTGTTTTTTTGTTTTTTTTTCAATTTTTTTCAAGTGTGTTTTTCCAAATGCATTATTATAAGTTACAAAATGTGAAATACTGATCCCAACATGAAAAGCATGTTTAAAAGTGAATTAAAACCACAAAAATGTCCTATATTACACAAAATTTACTCTTGTGAGCTTTTAGTTGTGTTATAATGCTGTTACCGCCTCAAAAACACACCTCAAGTTGTATTTAGTTTCATTCTCACTTGTTTAATTATCCAAAGTCTTCTTCTCTGAGCCTCAAAAATACTGTTTGCATTTTGCCAGTTTAGTTGCGTCATAGGTAAAACTCTGAACTTTTCCTGCAGTTTTTAAGTCCATAAACCATCACTGAACTCATTCTTCTCATTCTTCATAGCTTTCACATAAGGATTTCAGTTGTTTTTTTTCAATTTTTTCAAGTGTGTTTTACAAATCCACACATTATTTAAGTAAAAAAATGTGAAATACTGATCCCAACATGACCAAAAGCATGTTTTAAAAGTGAATTAAACCCACAAAAAGGTCCTGTATTACACAAAATTGACTCTTATGAGCTTTAAGTCATGTACTTATGTTGTACCTCCTCAAAAAGTTGGAGACCTGGAGTTTTATTTGTGCTCATTTCATTCATCCATTAATCCAGAGTCCTCTTCTTTGAGCATCAAAAATACTCAGTTTGTATTTTGCCAGTTTAGTTGCGTCATAGGTAAAACTCCGGTCTTTTCCTGCATAGTTTTTATGTCCATGAACCATCACCGGATTAAATTTTTTTCATTCTTCAAAGCTTTCACATAAGGACTTCTGTTGTGTGTTTGTTTTTTTTTTCTCATTTTTTCAAGTGTGTGTTCAAGAGTGTGTTCATTTTTTCAAGTGAACATCTCCTTTTTTTACGTTTAGTTTACTAGAAATTGGCAAATCCAGGGCTTGAAATCATCCACGTGATTTTTCACTAGAATAATTTGGATAATTTCAGACCTGGAATTGCCAAACTTTGAAGCTCCAGCTGTTGTTTTAACCCCGTTCGAACTTCTTTATTGTCGAGCAATTCACTAATTCACTTTAAAACTACCATTAAATGACATCACGAGGCGGAACGGAGCATTTAGAGCTCCGGTGACGTAGACCGGCTAATAATAAAGGATTACTCAAAAACGTGTGAACGAAACAAAACACGGCTCCAGATATGTTTTTGATGAGGTAACCGCGTTCTAATTGTAACGAAAAGCTCGCAAGAATCCCATTTCGCGTAATTTCACCCCCGGGGACCTTTAATTCTTCAACAACCTGCGTCAACCTGCAGCTGAAGTTACCTGTTACCTGCTTCGTTACATCACCCTCCCCCCCCTCCCCCTTTAACCCTCGCGCCTTCCCCTTTTAATCCTCCCCGTCCCCCCGTCCCACCGGCGCGTAACCAGATCTGTGTATCATAACCCCATTACGAACGGCGCACAGCGGGCTCATTGTTTCCCCGGCGGTGTCTGAGCGGAGCGGGCCTGCAGACACAAATAACATTGGAGTGTGTCATCTCGGGGCGGGGAGGGGCCATGACGTAACGCCGCTCTGTTTCTATGTAGTAAACACAGCGCGGCGTGATTGGCAGGCGGGCGGCGGGCGGGGAGGGAGGGAGGGCGAGGGCAGAGCTGGCACACACGCACACACATGAGCTCATCGTTGGCACCGGCTGAATGGTGGTGGAGAGAGAGAGAGAGAGGAGAGAGAAAGAGAAGGAGGGGGGGTCTTAAAGAGGCAGGGTGCAGGCTGCAGGGTTTTGCTGTGTGTGCATAGTGTCATTGCATAACTTTTGTAGTGATAATCTCGCATAACACAGGATTACGAGTGTGTGTGTTTGGAGAACTGACGTCACCGCCGCAGCCTCTTTTATTCTCCTCTCGTTTACTCGTACGTAAACAGACCCGGGCCCGACCCAAACCTAGTAACCGTCACTGTAATTACGCAAGGAATGTAACAATATACACATTTCCCGTTACGATATTTTTACGAGACGAATGAAATTGTGAATTTTAAAGTAAAACGAAAAATAAGAAAATGACAAAACAACAGTTTTCTTCATTATTTGTCTCTAAAACCAAAATGAAAAAGGTGAGAACGATTAGTTTTTTCAGTTTTTGATTTTGTGTTTAAATGAATAATGGAAAAAACAGATAACGACCGTTTCCCATTTCAGTGACTTAAACTGTGATGTCGGACTTTTGCACCACATACGTACTGAACCACGACCAAATCAGGACTAAAACAGGTCTAAACCAGATCTAAAACAGTCTCAGTCCTGGTTTAGTCCTGACTAAACCAGGACTAAACCAGAACTGAACCATTAGTCTAGTAGACTGTCAGGTGATCAGGAAACTGGGACCAAACCGAGACCAGACTGGGATCGAGACCGGGACCGAGACCGGGAATGAGACCAGTTTAGACCTGGTTCTGTCCTTGTTTAGTTCTGGTTTAGTCCTGTTTTACACCTGGTTTAGTCCTGGTTCAGTCCGACATCGCAGTTAAGTCACGAAAAACGGGAAACGGCCCGGTTATCAATTTTTTTCCATTTTTCATTTAACCACAAAATCGAAAACTGAAAAAACAAATCGTTATCTGTTTTTTCATTTTGGTTTTGGAGACAAATAATGAAGTAAAAAGCTATGTTTTCATTTTCTTATTTTTGGTTTTATTTTGAAAAACAAATGATACACGGACTGCATAACGTTTGTAGTGATAATCTCGCATAACACAGGATTACGAGTGTGTGTGTTTGGAGAACTGACGTCACCGCCGCAGCCTCTTTTATTCTCCTCTCGTTTACTCGTACGTAAACAGACCCGGGCCCGACCCAAACCTAGTAACTGTCACTGTAATTACGCAAGGAATGTAACAATATACACATTTCCCGTTACAGTATTTCAATGTATGACTTTCTCCTTTTAAAATTCCTTGAAAAGACTTTGGTTCTGTCATAAACCAAAGAGTTAAAAGAATCCGTGTATCATTCATTCATTCGTTTTTCAAAATAAAACCAAAAAACAAAACAAAAACTATTTTCTTCATTATTTGTCTCCAAAACCAAAATGTAAAAAAACATTTCCCATTTCGTCACCGTCGTCACCGCATACGGACTAAACCAGGACTAAACCAGTCTCAGTCCTGGTCTGGTCCCGGTTTAAGTTCTGGTCTGGTCCTGACAAAACCAGGACTAAATCAGAACTAAACCAGGAGTGTTGGGACGGGCCGGTGGTGCGCCCGTGTAGACTGTCAGGGTGATCAGGAAACTGGGACCAAAGTGAGACCAGACTGGGACCGAGACGGGGAGTGAGACCAGGCATGAGACCAGGACTGAGACCGGTTTAGACCTGGTTCAGTCCTTGTTTAGTTCTGATTTAGTCCTGTTTTACACCTGGTTTAGTACTGGTTTAGACTTGGTTCAGTCCTGGTTCAATTCTGGTTTAGACCTGGTTTAGACTTGGTTTAGTCCTGGTTTCATCCTGGTTCAGTCCTGGTTCAGTCCAGCATCGCAGTTTAAGTCACATAAACAGGAAACGGTCGTTATCCATTTTTTCCATTACTCATTTAAACCCAAAATCAAAAACTGAAAAAACAAATTACGTTTTTGTTTTGTTTTTGTTGTTTTTTGTGACAAATAATGAAGAAAATAGTTGCTTTTTTCATTTTCTTATGTTTGGTTTTAGTTTGAAAAATGAATGAACAAATGATACACGGATTTAAGAGTTAAAAATGCTCAATAACATTTATTTCATTGTGTAAATTGGACTGAAACAGAGAAAAGGATCATGGTCTATGTAGTTCCCTTCCCAAAGAGCCTTTGAGGTTCGATATATTGTGATGGTTCACGATTTTATTGTGAGAACTTTGACAATACAGTATCACAATATTTCGGTTATTGTTACACCTTTAATAACCACCAAATAATTTTGAGAATTGACCAGAATGTACGAAACAGAGGAACAAATAAACAAACATGGAGATCACATCTGTTGGGAAAGAGCATGGAAGTATAATCAAATCTGGGAGATGAATCCAGGATGGCGTCGTATTGTTTTCAGTGGATGTTTACTTCCGCATTACTTCCTGAACACTGGCCTCACGCCGCAAAACGTGCAGTTCTGACCAATCAGAGCGGGGCTAGCTGGCTATTAAAAAAGTTCATATTGTAAAAAACACAAAAGAATCCCTAGTGCACTTTGTCACAGTTATAATCAGTAAGCCTGATTTTAAACACAGATACTTAGAATCTTGTTAGCCTTAATTTTTTTCTTAATCGCAAACATGTCCACTGTTTTCAGTCAGCTGATAAACAATTACAGAGATGGTCTTGATTTGATCTTGATTTGGTCTTGATTTGGTCTTGATTTTGTCTTGATTTGATCTTGATTTGGTCTTGATTTGGTCTTGATTTGATCTTGATTTGGTCTTGATTTGATCTTGATTTGGTCTCGATTTGGTCTTGATTTTGTCTTGATTTGGTCTTGATTTGATCTTGATTTGGTCTTGATTTGATCGTGATTTGGTCTCGATTTGATCGTGATTTGGTCTCGATTTAGTCTCGATTTGGCCTTGATTTGATCTTGATTTGGTCTTGATTTGATCTTGATTTGGTCTTGATTTGTTCTTGATTTGGTCTTGATTTGGTCTTGATTTGATCTTGATTTGGTCTTGATTTGGTCTTGATTTGATCTTGATTTGGTCTTGATTTGATCGTGATTTGATCTCGATTTGGTCTCAACTTGGCCTTGATTTGATCTTGATTTGATCTTGATTTGGTCTTGATTTGATCTTGATTTGGTCTTGATTTGGTCTTGATTTGATCTTGATTTGGTCTTGATTTGGTCTTGATTTGATCTTGATTTGGTCTTGATTTGATCTTGATTTGGTCTTGATTTGATCGTGATTTGGTCTCGATTTGATCTCAATTTGGCCTTGATTTGATCTTGATTTGGTCTTGATTTGAGCTTGATTTGGTCTTGATTTGATCTTGATTTGGTCTTGATTTGGTCTTGATTTGGTCTTGACGTTCAGAGGTCTTGATTTTGTCTTGGTCTCGGGATTCTGTGATCTCGGACTGGTCTTGGTCTTGATTATAACTCTAACAGACCCCCAACCAAAAAATTACACCGTGCACTTTTAAGTTAGAAAATGTGAAATACTGATCCCAAAAATCATGTTTAAATCTGAATTAAATCAAAGTATCAAAGCAAAATCTGTCTACTATCTGGGACATTGTTTAATGTTTAACAATTTGTAGTTAAACGTGGATTTTTAAAAGGTTAATTGTGTAAAAAGTGTTTGATGAAATGTATGAGGAACAAAATCCCATAGCAGTACGTGCAGCCTCCCCCAGCATGATGTCACAGCGCTCACTTTATCAATAGAGTCACGATTTCCATGTCCACAGTTTTCAATCAGCAAATGAACCCAGAATCAACAGCTCCATAGGATCCCGTAAAGTCTGACGTCACTTCCGGGTCCAAAGAGCATCAGCAGACGGAAAATAAAGCACTATTTACGGTATATTTACAATGTCCGTGCGAGATTACCGTCATTTAAAGCTGACAAAGAGTTTAAAGTGTGACAGAAAGTGTGTAAGAGGTGGAGGTAAGAAACTAGGTCAGGCCCAGACGGAGGTGACGTCAGTTAATTAGACATACACACTCCTAATCCTCTGCTATGAAACTGCATTGTTCACATATTTGAATGTAACGTTGTGCATAATGCCGATGGGAGCAGCTCAAATTAATGTTTAAATCCAGATTTTTGTTGTAACATGGTGAGTTTAAGGTCGAATTCATTCTAGAAATCACCAAGTTTTTGGATATTTTGTGATAAAATCCAAAACATACAAAAAAATCTATAAAAATCTGTTTGGAATTTGCCAGTTTTGTTGCATCATAGATAAAACTCCTGTGCTGCTTTTAACCCCGTAAACTATCACTAGATTCAACATTTGTGCATTTACTTTTTTAATATTTTTTGGTATTTCGTGACAAAATACAAAACATACAATAAAAACAATAGAAAAATCTGTTTGGAATTTGCCAGTTTTGTTGCGTCATAGATAAAACTCCTATGACGTTTTGAAGCCCATAAACTCTCACCAGATTCAACATTTGTGCATTTATCTTTTGGATATTTTTTGGATATTTTTTATGAAAAATACAAAACATACAAAAAAATCGCTAAAAATTTGTTTGAAATTTGCCAGTTTTGTTGCATCAAAGATATAACTCCTATGACATTTTGAAGCCTGTAAACTATCACCAAGTTCAACATTTGTGCGTTTACCTTTTGGATATTTCGTGATAAAATACAAAACATAGCAATAAAATCAATAGGAAAATCTGTTTGGAATTTGCCAGTTTTGTTGCGTCATAGATAAAACTCCTATGACATTTTGAAGCCTGTAAACTATCACCAAGTTCAAAATTTGTGCATTTACCTTTTGGATATTTCATGAAAAAATACAAAATATGCAATAAAATCAATAGGAAAATCTGTTTGAAATTTGCCAGTTTTGTTGCGTCATAGATAAAACTCCTATGACATTTTGAAGCCTGTAAACTATCACCAGCTTCAACATTTGTGCGTTTATCTTTTGGATATTTTTTGTATATTTTGTGACAAAATACAAAACATACAAAAAAATCACTAAAAATTTGTTTGAAATTTGCCAGTTTTGTTGCTTCATAGATAAAACTCCTATGACATTTTTAAGCCTGTAAACCACAAAGAGATCGACCGATGTGACGTTTTTTCATGGCAAATGTCGATATCGATGATTTAGAACACAACGTAACCAGGTTCAACATTTGTGCGTTTACTTTTTGGATATTTCGTGAAAAAATACAAAACATGCAATAAAATCAATAGGAAAATCTGTTTGAAATTTGCCAGTTTTGTTGCGTCATAGATAAAACTCCTATGCTCTTATCACCAGACTCAATTTGTTTTCACAACAACTCATGGCTCTATTTGCGTTAGAGATTGATTTTTTCACAGCAAATGTCGACATCGATTATTTAGAACACAGCGCAACCAATAGTCGATAAGTTTTGTCAATATTTTTGCCCGATTTTGATTATTTTCCCAAGTTATGACAAGTTATAACTCAACCCAAACAACTACAAACTTTACCACCAACAGTTCACCATTCACAGGGGATAAAGTCTTCATTTGTTTACTTTCTGATTGTTCATTCCCGTTGTCTGGAATGTTTCACAGTATGGCTTTAAACCTTTCTAACTTCATGGAGACCAAACCAGACCAAGTTACAGGTCAGATCTGTGGAGAGGCGACCCCGCTTTCAGTCAGAATGTCTGTTTTTCTTGGTATTTTTAAGTCGTAAACCCCACCTGTGATGAGCTGTTTTTTCTTTTTGTGGTTTATTTTGTACGAGCATAAATTATAAACCTTTGTGTCTTCGTTAACGTTATTAGTTCGTACAACCATAAAAGAAAAAAAATATAAGTCTTTATTTTCCTGATCATAAACGATAAACTTCTCTGCCTTCTTCATCATTATTATTAGTTTGTACAATTATAATACACAACAATACAAGAAAAAACAAAGAAATTCAGTTAAAATTATATTTAGTATGCATAGTACATAATTTATTTTGCTATATGTAAATATTTGTAAAGCACATAATTTTAGAATTTTTGAAACTATATCATGAACTGGGGCAGGTTAATATTAGTGTTTTTCTTCAGTCTTTTTGAGAAATGTGCTTTTCTGTTGTTTATAATGTTTATGTGGTATGATTATGATTGTTATGATTATTGTTTCCCTCTTGGCACAAACTTGAAATAAAAACAAATCAATCAATGTCAGACTGTGGAACATTCCAGACAGAGCAATGACGTCTCCATAGAAACAAGCAGGTGACAGACCCTAGTGTCATAGTACTTGAGACTGGTCTTGGTCTTGAGACCGGCCTCGAGACAAGTTTTTACGGTCTTGGTCGTGTCTTGTCTCGGTCTTAGAGGGGACTAAGACTCAGTCTTGAAGGAGCTTGGACTCAGTCTTGTCTCGATCTTGAAGGAGCTTGGACTCGGTCTTGAAGGCATTTGGACTCGGTCTTGTCTCAGTCTTGAAGGGGCTTGGACTCGGTCTTGTCTCAGTCTTGAAGGGGCTTGGACTCGGTCTTGTCTCAGTCTTGAAGTCTTGAAGGTTTGTCTCTGGACTCGGTCTTGTCTCGTCTCTTGAAGGGGCTTGGACTCGGTCTTGTCTCGGTCTTGAAGGGCTTGGACTCGGTCTTGTCTCGTCTTGAAGGGCTCTTCTTGAAGGGCTTGGACTCGGTCTTGTCTCGGTCTTGAAGGGGCTTGGACTCGGTCTTGTCTCGGTCGGTCTTGAAGGGGCTTGGACTCGGTCTTGTCTCGGTCTTGAAGGGCTTGGACTCGGTCTTGTCTCGGTCTTGAAGGGGCTTGGACTCGGTCTTGTCTCGGTCTTGAAGGCTTGGACTCGGTCTTGTCTCGGTCTTGAAGGGCTTGGACTCGGTCTTGTCTCGGTCTTGAAGGGCTTGGACTCGGTCTTGTCTCGGTCTTGAAGGGCTTGGACTCGGTCTTGTCTCGGTCTTGAAGGGGCTTGGACTCGGTCTTGTCTCGGTCTTGAAGGGCTTGGACTCGGTCTTGTCTCTGAAGGGGCTTGGACTCGGTCTTGAAGGGCTTGGACTCGGTCTTGTCTCGGTCTTGAAGGGGCTTGGACTCGGTCTTGTCTCGGTCTTGAAGGAGCTTGGACTCGTTCTTGTCTCAGACTCGAGGTCTGACTTGGCGAGGTCGATCTTAGTATTTCATCGCGCCCGTTGGTGTCGGCAGTAAACTTCTTACCGCGACGTGGCTGAAGTTTGTCTAATGAAAGTGCAAAACTTGTAAGAGAAAGTAACTCCAGTTAGAAACTTGAAAAACAGTTTAAAATTCTTCACACTTTCTTCACATTTTCAAGTTCCAGTGGAAATTCTCTTAAAGAAGGGTGAGGGTCTGAAAAAGGGGAGTGTTTTAGTTACAGTTTGGCTTATTTTAGGCCTAAATGAACATTAATCAGATAAAATGGAGATAGAATTATAAAAACATTGATATAAATGTGCCAAAATAACTGTAAAATACAAATAAATTTCGAAAATGACAAAGATGATCTTGATTTGGTCTCGATTGGTTTTGGTCTTGTCCTGGTCTCGGGTCCCTGTGGTCTTGGACTGGTCTTGGTCTTGGACTAGAACTCTAACAAACGCCCAACCAAAAAGTTACACAGTGCATTTTTACGTTAGAAAATGTGAAATACTGAACCCAAAATCACGTTTAAAGGAGAATTAAAGCAAATTAAAGTCAAATCTGTGTCTGCTGCCCTCGTCTGGGAGGACGACATCGCCGCGGTTTGACAATTCGCGGTTAAACGTGGACTTTTAAAAGGTCAATTGTGCTAAAAGTGTGAAAGCAGCAAAATCCCACAGAGCTACGTGCGGCCTCCCCCTGCGTGATGTCACCGCGCTCGCTGTATCAATAGAGTCATGATGTCACCGTCGTGTTCGTACCTGCGCCTGACCTACATCTGCACTCACTCACTCACGCACGCACGTACGCACACACACACACACACACACACACACACACACACACACACACACACACACACACACACACACACACACACACACACACACACACACACACACACACACACAGACCTGAGTGTGTGTGTGTGTTTGTGGCCTTGACTCTGCTCTTGTGTAACTGTGTGACTGTAACAGGGGCTGATGTGCTGATGTCATGCTCCAAACTGGACCTCTCCTCCCTCCTCCTCTCTCTTCTCTCCCTCTCTCACTCTTTTCTCTCCTCTCTCTCTCTCTCTCTCTCTCTCTCTCCCTCCTCTTTCTCCCCTGCACTCCCTTCTTCTCTCTCTCTCTCTCTCGCTTGTCTCCTCTCTTTCCTCCCTCTCTCCTCTCTCTCTCCACCCACTCTTCTCGCTATCTCTCTCTCTCTCTCTCCCTCCCTCCTTCTCCCCGCTCTATATCTCCTCCCTGCTTTCTTTCTCTCCCTCCTCCCTCTTTCCTTCCTGCCCACTATCTCCTCTCCCTCTCTCTCCCTCCCTCCTCTCTGCTTTCTCTCCTCTCCTCTCCCTCTATCTCTCTCTCTTTCTCTCCCCCTACTTGTTCTATATCTTCTTTGCTTTCTCTCCTCTCTCTCTCTCTCACACTCCCTCCCTCTCTCCCTCCTCATCTGTGCTCTCTTTCTCCTCTCTGCTTTCTCTCCTCTGTCTCCTCCTTCTTTCCTCTCTCTCTCCACCCTCTCTCTCTCTCTCTCTCTCCCTCCCTCCTCCTTGCTCTTCTATATCTCCTCTCTGCTTTCTGTCCCCACTTTCTGGCTCTCTCTCTCTCTCCTCTCTCTTTCTCTCCCCCTACTTGTTCTATATCTTCTCTCTGCTTTCTCTCCTCTCTCTCTCTCTCCTCCCTGCTTTATATCTTTGCTCTCTCCTCCTCATCTGTGCTCTCTTTCTCCTCTCTGCTTTCTCTCCTCTGTCTGGTTCCCTCCTCCTTCTTTCCTCTCTCTCTCCACCCTCTCTATATCTCCTCTCTCCTTTCTCTTCCCCCTTTTCTGGCTCCCTCCTTTCTCTCTCCTTGCTCTCTCTCCTCCCTCTCTCCTGTCTCTCTTTCTCTCTCTCTCTCTCTCTTCCTCCCCCTACTTGTTCTATATCTCCTCTCTGCTTTCTCTTCCCCGTCTGTTTCTCTCCTCCCTCTTTCCTCCCTCTCTCTTCAGCCCCTTCCATCTCTCTCTCTCTCTCTCTCTCCTCTCCTCCCCCTTTTTGTTCTATATCTCCTCTCTGCTTTCTCTCGCCCGTCTGATTCCCTCCTCCCTCTCTCCTCTTTCTCTCTCTCCTTCCTCCCTGCACACTATCTCCTCTCCCTCCTCCCTCCCTCCTTTCTGCTTTATATCTGCTTTCTCTCCTCTCTCCCAACTCTCTCTCTCCCTCTCTCCTTCTCCCTGCTTCGTATCTCCTCTCTGCGTTCTCTCCTCCGTCTGACTCCCTCCTCCCTCTCTCTCTCTCTCTCTCTCTCGATCCCTCCTCCTCCCTGCCCATGTCTCTTGTCTCTCTCTATCTCTCTCTCTCTCCTCGCTCATGTCTCCTTCATCTCTTCCTCCTATCTCCCTTTCTCCTCTCTCTCTCTCTCCCTCCTCTTTCTCCCCTGGTTTCTCTCCGTCTCCCTCTTTCTCTCCCATGTCTACCCCCTCCTTCCTTTCCGTTTCCTCTCCCTCTCTCTCTCTCAACCCTCTCTCCTCTCATTCTCCTCCCTCCTTTCTCCTTGCTCACTATCTCCTCTCCCTCTTCTCTTTCTCTCCCTCCTCCTTTCTCTCTCTTTCACTGCTTTCTCTCCCCCGTCTGACTCCCTCCTCTCTCTCTCTCCCTCCTTCTCCCTGTTTTATACCTCCTTTCTGCTTTCTTTCCTCCCTCTCCCTCCCTCTCTCTATATCTCCTCTTTCTCTCCCTCTCTCCTCTCTTTCTCGCTCCCTCCCTCCTTATTCCTGTTCTATATCTCCTTTCTGCTTTCTCTCCTCTCCTCTCTCTCTTTCTCTCTCTCTCCCTCTCCACCCTCTCCCCGTCCCTCCTCTTCCTCCTCCCTTCTCTATATCTCCTCTCCTCTTTCTCTCCTCTCCTCTCTTGCTCCCTCCCTCCTTCTCCCTGTTCTATATCTCCTCTCCTCTTTCTCTCCTCCATCTGTCTCCCTCTCTCCTCTCTTTCTCTCCTGTCTCTCTTGCTCCCTCCCTCCTTTTCCCTGTTCTCTGCTTTCTGCTTTCTCTCCTCTCTCCCTTCTCTTTCTTTCTCTCCCTTCCTCCTTCTCCTCTCCTATTTCTCTCCTCTCTCTCGCTCCCTCCCTCCTTCTCCCCTTCTATATCTCCTCTCCTCTTTCTCTCCTCCGTCTGTCTCCCTCTCTCCTCTCTTTCTCTCCTCTCTCTCTTGCTCCCTCCCTCCTTATCTCTGTTTTATACCTCCTTTCTGCTTTCTCTCCTCTCTCTCCTCTCTTTCTCTCTCTCTCTCCCTCTCCACCCTCTCCTCCGTCCTCCTCCTCCCTTCTCTATATCTCCTCTCCTCTTTCTCTCCTCTCTCTCTTGCTCTCTCCCTCCCTCCTTCTCCCCGTTCTATATCTCCTCTCCTCTTTCTCTCCTCCATCTGTCTCCCTCTCTCCTCTCTCTCTCTCTCGCTCCCTCCCTCCTTATCCCTGTTCTGTATCTCCTTTCTGCTTTCTCTCCTCTCTTTTCTCTCTCTTTCTCTCCCTCCCTCCTTCTCCCTGTTCTATATCTCCTCTCCTCTTTCTCTCCTCCCTCGTTCCTCCCTCCCTCCCTCCCTCGTTCTCGGTCTGGTCTTGGTCTGACCCGTGTGCTCCTGCTTCCCTTCAGCTCTTTAACAGACACTAGACACTCTAACAGTTTAACTCTGGAGTATTTTTATTCGGTGTAAATCCAAGTCACAAGTCTGTAACATCTGCTGGGACTCATTAGGCTCCGGGGCGACTTAAAAGGAAACGCGAAATGAACTTTTTTAAAACTCTGAATCATGTTGTCGAGAAAGTTTCGTAGTTATAACATTTTTTTTAATGTCCTGTCATCAAAAAACAGACCTGGAGTTGGATTTTTTCGCTTTGTTTACGCCTGTTTCGTTAATCCGTTAGTCCAAAATCGTCTTCTCCGAGCCTCAAAAATGCTCCGTTTGCATTTTGCCAGTTTTGTCGCGTCATAGATAAAACTTCTGTGACGTTTTTAAGCCTGTAAACTCAAACTCAGACTGTTTTCGCAACAAACTCAAGGCTCTATTTGTATTAGAGATCAACCAATATCTTTTTCTTTTCGTGGCCGATGTCGATATCGATGATTGAGAATACAGCGGCCGATAATTTTTGTCAATATTTTTGGCCCAATTTTGATTATTTTCCCAAAATACATAGTTTAAATGTGCTACAAACTCAACCCAAACAACTTCAACCTTTACCACAAACCGTACAGCGTTCACAGGCGATAAGGACTTCATTTGTTTACTTTCTGATTTGCCACGTTTACAGTCCCTGACAAAAGTCTTGTCACTTTTCCATTTTGTAGAAACAACATCTTATGACCTGACTTTTAATGAATCCACTGGTTTTAGAAATGTCTCATATAAAAGCTAAAACCCTCCCAAATTATGTTTAATACACTAAAATAAATGTGCTTCACTGAAGAAAGATTGATCATTTAATAAACACAGAAAGGTCAGATTTTGGCAAGACAAAAGTTTTGTCGCCTACAGAAAATAATGTGAAAACTGAACAAATAATTTACTTCAAATACAAAAACATGTTGTATAACATCAGTGAATGAAGTAGTGAGATCCATGTTTAATATCTTGTATGACTCCATGAGCTTGAAGGACGCATCCATGTGGTTCGACAATGATTCATACAATTTATTGATGAAGTCATCAGGAGTAGCAGAGGAAGTGGTCTTACACACCTCCCAGAGGTCATCAAGATTCTTTGATTTCATCTTCTTTGCTTCTTCTTTCATTCTACCCCAGACATGCTCAATGATGTTCACGTCTGGTGACTGGACTGGTCAGTCCTGGAGTCCTCCTGAACAGTTGTCTTTCACGGTCTGACAGACCTGGGCTTTTCAAAAACATCTCCAGTTTCTTCAAATCTTTTTTTTATTCTTTGTACTTGACGCTGAGACACACTGAAGGTGTGAGCTCCTCAGCAGTGGATCTGGTCTTCAGCCTCTTGATAATCAAAGCTTTGGTCTCAGGGTGAATCTTACACATGTTGTCAGAGATGAAGTTACAGTTGATGTGAAGGTTTGGTGCACTGAGGTTCTTTTTCTTCACACTCACTAACTGACTGATCACTTATTGATACAGTTGAGGCTGTAATCTAGGACTGGGTGCATCGTATGACAACGCGACAAGAAAACAGACTCAGTCGGCTTTAGCAACCTGTGAACGTTAAAATACTTCTCAGCAGTTTCATTTGGCACCAAAATATTATTTCATTATTGATTAGACATACATTTGAGGAGCACTTAAGGTCAAATTGTACCAAGTGACAGAACATTTGTCGGGGACTGTACATGAGAGCTTTAATTGTGAATAAAAATTAATTCCACTTTAAAAAGAACCATAAACACTTAATTCCTAATGAAAATGATTATTCAGAATTAAACTTAATTCCGAAGTAAGTGGGCGGTTTATTCCGGTTTTGTGTGGACGCCTGAAAACGCTGATACTCTGATGTAGTTCTATGTGCTGTGAAGTAATCCAAAACGCGAAGAGGCATTCATATATATCAGAGGTGGGCAAACTACAACCCATACGTGGTCCTTTAATCTGGCCCGCTGAACTCGAATAATAATAATAATTATAGTAGTAAAAATAGTAATAATAATAATAATTTAATGAGGTGGATTACCAAAGACTCCATCCATCTGCTCCTAGTTCGGCCCTTCCGCCAAATTTTAGAACCCTTTTATGGCCCACGAGTCAAAAAGTTTGCCCACCCCTGATATAAACGTGTGTCTGTGTGTTTGACCTGCAGACGTATAATCTCTGAAAAGTTTCACATGAACCATCTTCAACACGACATAAACACAGAACAGACTCACCATCATCAGAACACCCCTCTGTCACAGAAAGAACACTCATATTCCACTGAGTCGTGTCCTTTAGTCCGACAGAAGCTGAACCACATCAGCGCACAAGGAAAGAGCTGGGGTTTTTGAGCCCTCAGTTTATGCAAATGAGTCATGTGGTTTTAAGTTTTGTTTCTGTAAAATGTAAACAAATGTGCTCAAAGCTGTGTGGATAGGGAAGGATTGCGGACACAGAAATTCAATTCAGTGTAAACGTAATCTGAGACGTAACATGGGGTCAGTCCATTCAAAGCTTTAAAAACAAACAATAAAATCTTAAAATCAACTCTAAAACGAACTGGAAGCCAACGCAACGACGCTAAAATCATGTTTAAAGAGGAGTTAAAGCAACACAAATGCACAGTATGTTCATTAAAGGTTGTATGGAGGATTTTTTTAAAGTTTCAAATTGTCAATGAAAGTTTAAAATACCATTACAGAGACGCAGCAGCCTTGTAATTATGATGACCAAAAAAAAAAAAAGAATGAAAATCTATCAACTGTGAAAGTAGTGAGGCCAGATAAACATCAGCCAATAGATAACGAGGCTGCCTCATTTTCTATTGGCTGTTAGGTTGTCAATCAAACTCCCTTCGTTTCTAGTGTAACTGACTCGCCAGCGTGAGGGGATTGTGTGGTTTATGCAGCGATTCTTAGAGGCTTTTTAAAACTATAACTTCCTTGCAATTCGCACAAAGTTTGTTGTGATGGCCGACAAGAATCCACGACCCGTTCGCCGCAAAAGAAAGTCCGTTTTTGAGGTCGCTAAAAGAAGAAGAGAAGGGGAAAAGGAGCAAAACCAAACTGAGGTGATTCTTGGAGATTCCTTCCAGAAATTGTGCGACTGAAGCAGACAAAGTGTCTAAAAACTGATGCATCGGTCGCTAAATTATTTCTATTCACAACATTTGAAAAAGGACTGTCGCTGTATTTCTCTTTCCCTAAAAAATCCTCTATACAACCTTTAAGTGTTTTTGTAATTGTGTTTCCGCAGAGACTGAAGCACCCGCTGGGCCCGCCCTACCCCCCCCAGCCCCCGCAGCCCAGACTGATGTCCATGAACAGAGCGGCCCCCCCATGGGTCACATGATGGACATGATGTCGCCGCGGCAACAGGCCCCGCCCCTGCAGCACCACCCGCAGCTCTTCCCCCCCGCCGATGGGCTTCCAGCAGCGCTTCCACATCCCGCCCCCCAGCACCTCGGCCACGCCCACCACCTCCACCAGAACGCCCCGCCCACCCAGGTCCACCAGTCCCACCAGTCCCCGCCCCCCGGCTGCACCAGGGCTCGCCTCCCGCCGCGCCGCTGCCCAATGCTCAGGTACGCCCCCTACAGGAGCACAGGAGGATATGAACGTCAAACTAAACACTAAAATACTTTTTTATTTTCCTACTAAACTTTGAATCGGGCCTTTTTCAGAAAGCTCATGAGAGGACTAGTCTGAAAAATCGATGCGTCTCCATTAGGGCCCGACCGATTATATTGGTTGGTCGATATGGGCACTTGGAGACGTATCGATTATCAGCTTAAATCTTTCCGATATGTGCCGATAGTTGACGTGGGCAGGTTATACCTGTTTATAAAGCTTAGACTCTCTATATCACAGGTGTCAAACATATGGCCCGGGGGCCAGATCCGGCCCCCCAAGACCTTTAATGTGGCCCTTGGGTGATTTTTACTAAAATATTTTAATTATATTTTCTATTAAAATCTTGTTAATTTTCTGTGGTGTTTATCACAGCAGCGTCTCCAGCGTCTCTGTACGTGGCCCCTCCCACCAGAGCAGCACAAATGAAGACTTGTCTCTTTCCAAACGCTCTTAAAGGACGATCGTTTTGACTGTTGACCGTGACACCCTCATCAGAAAAATGTTAACATGAGAAAAGTGGAGCCGAGTGCAGGATTTTCCAAGAAAAATTGACTTATTCCTATTTACATACAAGTTCATGTTAAAACATTGTGTCAAAATTGAATTTTTCTTAAAGTTTCAGGTTGTTCATAATATTATAATATTTTGTAAAAGAAAGAGTTCATCAATTAAAAAAGATTTCTGTAATAGATTTGTGTTTCTCTGCACAAATATTTGAACTTATTGTTATTTTTGGGGTTTATATGACATGAGTTTTCTGATCCGGACACTTTGGGATCAAAGTCGGATTGGATACGACCCCCGGACCAAAATGAGTTTGACACCCCTGGTCTATATTATCTTAATTTAATCCGATTTACAGACAGATAAATGTCCTAATCTGTGGAGCCGCATCAATATTTATCTGCGGAGTAATTTTTCTATGTCTGTGACATCGCACTGCGCCCGAATCAGAGTCCTGCACCAGGTCGAGTATCCGCAGGGACCCGACCGGTACAAGCAAATAGTTTCTGAAACGGGGGGTTTTAACTAGGGCTGGTATCATTAAGAAGTTGCCGATACGATACATACCTCGATACACAGGCCACGATACGATACATATCTCGATACAGTGCACTTTCGATTCGATATGATATATTTCAAATCGATTCGATACGGTTCAATAAAAAATAAAGGCTAAATCTTGGCTCTGATACTAAAAGTCTTTGTTAAACCATTTCTTGTGCAAAGTTCATATGAAACACAAACATTTTAATCATCAAAAACAGTAAAAAATGTCAAATGTGTCGCATAAATGAGTTTCCTTTCACTCCACAAGCAACAAAAATGTAGCTGTAACAAAATAATTTAGTAAAACACACCTAAAAATACTCTTGGTGATGTATCGATACGGCAGCCCACGATATCCGATACTGTATCATCACATTAAACGATACGATATATCGATATTCCGATATTTTTGCACACCCCTAGTTTTAACGTTCTGGAATTTTACGGGCGGGTAGCAATTACACGGGCAGGTCAGGACTAAACCAGGACTAAACCAGGACTACACCAGGACTAATCTTGGACTTAAGAGAGAGAGAGAGAACCCCGAGCCCGTGGAGTAGGGGTTTTGTCTGCGGTCACCCCACGTCTACGTGGGCGGACCTCCAAGCCCGTCCCGACAGTGAGTCCTGGTTCAGTTCTGGTTTAGTCCTGTTCACTCCTGGTTTAGTCCTGGAATCAGTCCTAGGTTAGTCCTGGGGTTAGTCCTGGAATCAGTCCTAGTTTAGTTATGGAATCAGTCCAAGGTTAGTTCTAGGTTAGTCCTGGAATCAGTCCTAGGTGAGTCTTGGGTTAGTCCTGGAATCAGTCCTAGGTGAGTCCTGGGTTAGTCCTGGGTTAGTCCTAGGTTAGTCCTGGTTTAGTCCTGTTTTAGTCCTGTTTTAGTCCTAGTTCACTCCTGGTTTAGTCCTGGAATCAGTCCTAGGTTAGTCCTGGAATCAGTCCTAGGTTAGTCCTGGGGTTAGTCCTGGAATCAGTCCTAGGTTAGTCCTGGGGTTAGTCCTGGAATCAGTCCTAGGTTAGTCCTGGAATCAGTCCTAGTTCTGGAATCAGTCCTAGGTTAGTCCTAGGTTAGTCCTGGAATCAGTCCTGGGTTAGTCCTGGAATCAGTCCGAGGTTAGTCCTGGTTTAGTCCTGTTTTAGTCCTGTTTTAGTCCTAGTTCACTCCTGGTTTAGGCCTGGAATCAGTCCTAGGTTAGTCCTGGGTTAGTCCTGGGTTAGTCCTGGTTCAGTCCTGTAATCAGTCCAAGGTCAGTCCTGGGTTAGTCCTGGGTTAGTCCTGGGTTAGTCCTGGGTTAGTCCTGGGTTAGTCCTGGTTCAGTCCTGGTTCAGTCCTGGTTCAGTCCGTGCTGTGGTGCATCAGTGTTTCTTCTGTTCAGTAGATAAATCCTGTGAAGTGATGAGAGTCGAGTCGCGTCTGTGAATTCGTGTCGTACTGAAGAAATTTCGTGATCGTAATTCTTGAAGTCGTAACTTTTCAGTTCGTGTTCTGACGGATGCTTCAGTTAAAATACTTTTACTGTGTGTGTGATTTATCTCGGGCACGGGTGAGTAACGGGTGGAATGTTAACGAGTCTGGGCGGGTGCAGGTTTAACTTTGATATATTCACGGGTTAACGGGCGGGTGCAATACTGAACTGCGAGGGAGCGGGTGGATGTGGGTCTGCAAAAATGGACCCATGCAGGACTCTAGTGTGTGTGTGTGTGTGTGTGTGTGTGTGTGTGTGTGTGTGTGTGTGTGTGTGTGTGTGTGTGTGTGTGTGTGTGTGTGTGTGTGTGTGTGTGTGTGTGTGTGTGTGTGTGTGTGTATAAAAGAATTAAGTATGTATTGTTTCCTACACTCATAAAAGATGAGTTTTGCTTTGGGTTTTTTGTTTTTTTGTAAATAGTTCTGTGTCTTGTGTCCTGTTCTTTATGTAAACAGGCAAAATAATTGTTAAAACTTCAGCCTGAAGCCTTCGGTCTGTAGAATAATTTTAGTGTTATGCATAATTTCTGAGTTAAATCATTGTAATATGATTCATGATTATGTGAACTGACCGAACAAAAATAAACTAACTCACTATATGGGCTTTTAATTGCATTATCTCCTCTTCTTAGTCATTGTTTGACAACTTTAGTAAAAACTGGGTCAGTTTGCAGCTTTCTGATCAAAAACGCCTAAATCTAAGTTTGTGCTGTAATTTCCAGTAGTTGGTGACATCACCCAGAGCTGCCCTGATTACAGCCACGTGTCTCTGATCACAAACATTTGGTCCCAATTGAAATTTTGCTCATGGAAAACAAAAACATGGAATAAAAAGTGAAGAAGGAGAAAAGCACAAAAGCAAAAGTAACATCCACAGTGTGTCTGTGTCCGTGTATGTCCTCACTTTTGTGTTTCTCTATGTCCAGTTGTCCCCCGTCCAGTCCCAGCCGCCCCAGTGCCAGCTCTCTCTCTCTCAGGGGGCCCCCGGGGGGTGTGCGGGCCCCTCTGGTCCCCCCGGGGCGGTGGTCCGGCGCAGGAGGACCTCGGAGCAGGACCCGGACGAGCGCCGGCAGAAGTTTCTGGAGAGGAACAGAGCGGCGGCCACACGCTGTCGACAGAAGAGGAAACTGTGGGTGTCCTCTCTGGAGAAGAAAGCCGAGGAGCTCACCCACACCAACCTGCAGCTACAGGTCATAATACTGACATGACATGACACTCTCCTCTTGTACTTTCAGATAAATCCTCTTTATGTTCTGTATATTGTGTTTGGATTGTGCTAGAATAAAACTCAGATGAGTCTAACTTGAGTAACTCACTTGAGCTGCAGGGCCTTGAGTTAGATTCACCCTCTTGGAATGTTGCTGATATCAGCTGCGAAGTGTCAATAGTTCAGTGAATCTCAAACTTTGTAGTAATAATAATAATAATAATAAGAAGAAGAAGAAATAGCAATAGCAAACAAAAATTAACAATTAAAAAAAATTAATTCATAGAATACTATACTATAAAAAATAAGGAATAAAATCAAGGCAAAACCAGTTAAAGGAAGGCCAACCCCACCCAGGACCCACTAATTTTTTTGTGTTTTCCAAAAAGAGAACGAAGTAAGTACAGAGCAGTGGCGGAGAAACTGGGAACCATAAGGAAAAGTTAAAAAGAACTTTGAAGTGAGAGTTCAAATGTGAAACCATTAAGAGGTAAACGTGTGGGTCTGCGCGCTCTGCCCGAGGGATTCAACTCGGCGGGCGAGGGACGAGTGCTCGGTACAAGAGGATCCCCTAGAACAGGCATGTTCAAACTACGGCCCGTGGGCCAAATGTGGCCCTCAGACAAATTTTTCTTGGCCCTCAGGCTTCCAGGTGAACTGGACCAAATGACCTTGCATCAACAAAAAATTAACTTTTTGCTGCAAGTTTCTGAAAATTTACCTTGATAAAGCTGATATTTAATTTTTAGTGTGTGGTTTTAAGGATCTTAGCCTGAATAAAGACTGACGGGCACATTCTAACATGTTAAACATACACATATTTCAATTCTTCACTGTATTGAGCACCAGTCTACGGCCCTCGATCGGCCCTCTGCTTCATCTGTGTTTAGAAATGTGGCCCTTGATGAAAAAAGTTTGGACACCCCTGCCCTAGAAGGACCTCTCCCCACGTGTCACTGGTCCCCACTTCCTTCGAGTTCCTTCCTACACCGTTAAAGACGCTGAAACATGCACGAATCACTGTAAATGAAAAGCTCTGCAAAGTTATTTAGGTTTGAACGGGTCAGAAAAAGTCGACTTTAATCAGCAAAAATATGACACAGATAAACAAAACCAAATATTATCGTTAGCGGAATGAAGAGCGAATGTTGTTCGTGATGTTCTTGTCGGTTCCCGTTTCAGAACGAGGTGACGTCACTGAGGTCAGAGGTCGGTCAGCTGAAGCAGATCCTCCTCACGCACAAAGACTGTCCGGTGACCGCGCGGCAGAGGGAGGGGCAAGGCTTCACCTCCGACTGACCCCGCCCCCCCCGGCCGACCCTCCCCAAAACTTCGCTCATCTCCGCCCCAAGAACCACCCCAAGAACCTCCAGGACCCCAACCCCCCCCCAAGAACCCCAGGAGCAACGCACTTCACCCCCTGGAAACAGCACTTAAAACGCTCTACGCCAAATCCTGCTCGACTAAAAAGACTCAAAACGCCTCTGTGTGGCACGGGCGTTTACGTTAAAGCGCACATGACAGCATTTTAAAAAACACCGCCTTTTGTTTTCAAGATTTCACCCTTTTACTTCTTACCGCAGATAAGGCATAAGTAAAGGTAATTCAATAACTTCTACCTAGCAACCCGAGTGTAAACAAAAGCCAAAACTCGAATTACACAATAGCTATGATTAGTCTAATGAAAATAAATGACGGCATCTTTATTTTGATTAAATAAAGGTTTATACTGGCAGACAAAAGCCTTCCTGACACATACATTGTTCCTGCGTTTTGAGGGAATGTCCCGCGTTGAACAGAAGTGGAGGCATTTTAGATTTCGATGCTACTACGTGTACTTATTCTTCACAAATTGCCGTTTAAAGGTCAAAAAGTGATTCTCATGAGCTTTAAGATGTGTTAGAATGTTGTTACCTCCTCAAAAACAAACCTGGAGCTGCGTTTTGTTTCATTCAAACATTTCGGAAACCTGCAGTATAAGCTTTTTTTTTTTTTTATTTATGTATTTGTAAAGGGACAGCACATATTAATGAACATTTAAATTGTAAATATGTAAAGATTAAAGCCAGCGTAATCCCTGTATCGTTCGTTCATTCGTTTTTCAAAATAAAATCAAAAATAAGAAAGCGAAAAAACAACTACGGCTGGGATGAGGATCAGTTCTTCCTTGGTTCTCGACTTGTAAAATCTCTGGTGAAGGAAAGTAACTCAGGGTCTTGTTCTCGAGTGAGGGGAGGACGCAGCGTGAGATTGACAGGTGGATCGGTGCGGCGTCGGCAGTGATGCGGTCGCTGTATCGGACCGTTGTGGTGAAGAGGGAGTTGAGTCAAAAGGTGAAGCTCTCGATTTACCGTCAGTCTTCGTTCCTCCCCTCACCTCTGGTCATGAGCTCTGGGTAATGACTGAAAGGACCAGATCGCGGATACGAGCGGCCGAAATGAGTTTCCTTCGCAGGATGGTTGGGCGCTGCCTTAGGCTACGTTCAGACTGCAGGGCTTAACGCTCAATTCTGATTTTTTGTGAAATCCGATGTTTTTGCGAGGTCGTTCACATTTCCAATTAAATGTGACTTGTATGTGACTCCAGTGTGAACATTAAACGGCCCGAAAGTGTCCCGCATGTGACTGGAGACACGACGACGTCAACCGCAGCGAGCGTCTCTGTGTTTACAGAAGTTGTCCAAACATGGACGCAGCATCGAGCACCTGGAGATTTTAAAGTTCCTCTCGTACCGGAGCCAGAACATGAACAACTTACTTGTTTTAAGGAGGAGATTGAGAAGGAGAAGGACGAGGTTTTTGGTCGTGGTGTTTTGTGGTTCAGTCCGTTGAAAGGAACGTGTGGATGTGGAGACGGAGCCAAGAGTGGTGAGTGGTGATGTGCTTCACTTCAGTGACACGGAGTTTATTAACAATTTTCGTCTACTTCAGTGCAGAATAGTGACGTTTGTGTCTTGTTGATAACGTGTAGGTGGATGAATGCGCTTTAGCCGTTCAGACTGAAGTCGCATGTCAAAAGATCAGATATGTATCAGTTTCAGGAGCACATATCCAAGTGTCCTGGGTCACATTGGAAAAAATCGGATCTGTGTGGTTCAGTCATTAAAAGATCAGATACAGGAACATAGGGACCAAAAAATCAGATTTGGGTCACTTCAGGCTGCAGTCTGAACGCAGCCTTAGAGACAGGGTGAGGAGCTCGGTGTAGAGCCGCTGCTCCTCCACATCGAGAAAAGTCCTCCACAAGTGTTCCGGGCATGTCCCACTAGAAGGACACTTCAGGGAAGACCCAGGACACGTTGGAGGGACTATGACTCTGGTCTGGACTGGGAACGCGTCAGGGTCCTTGCAGAGGAGCTGTAGGAAGTGTCTAGGGTGAAGGAAGTCTGGGAGTCCCTGCTTAGACTGATGCCCCCACGACCCGGCCCTGGATAAACGAAAGAAAATGGATGGAAAAATGGAAAAAAACTATTTCCTTCATTATTTCTCTCTAAAAACCAAAATTAAAAAACGAATTACAACAACTTTTTGCACTTAAAATTAGAAACAAAATCTAATGCTGCTTAAATTTAGACAAACACACTTATTCCATCGATCGATAATTTGACTTGTCAAGTTGAATCGACTCAAATAAAGTAAAATGTTCTTAATTTAAGTCGTTTTAACTGACCTAGATATTGTTTTAATCCAGTGTGTTTATGTTGATGAGGAAACAACATTAGGACAAACTGTAGATCAGAAAATCACGTAACTCTTTAACTGATAAAAAAACAATAATAAAACCAAGTCTGAATTATAAAAACATGTAAACCTGTCATGTGCGCTTTAATGTAACTCTGAACCGAACCCGCGCCACACCGTCCGGACCTGCGCCGTTTAACTCAGCGGAAAAGTTCGACTCTCAGGTTGGAGACTGGACCATACGACTGGACCGTGTGCACTCTTCTGTGCACTTTCAGGGGCCTGCTGATACTTTGCACTGACCTGACATCACGTTTTTTTGTTAGAATACGAGCGTTCGTGGTCCCTATTTACCCGGGACAGTCCCAGTTTCGAGCCCGGTGTCCTCTGTCCCAGCGGATTTATCCAAAACCGCTGATTTGTCCCAGTTTCATACGAGGATTGTCCCTATTTTTGACGAATTTGTTACGTAGAAAAGCCAATATATTGTCTTTTTTTAAGCTGAAATACCAAAAACAGTGCCTGAAACTGAGCGTAAAGCAAGAAAATAATACTATAAATGCAACGACAGCTCACATGTTGTACTTCAAGCTAAATCTGTTCTTTTATGGTGAGATTGTGTTGAAAAAAAGCTCGAAAGTTGAGGAACAGAGCTTCAGACGGAGCAGTGCCTTCAGTTAGCTTAGTAGTATCAATGGTTCAGTTGTTCTCAAACTTTTTATGCCTTAAGAAAATACTTGGCTTTCCTGAGTAGAACCAGATCTAAACCCGGACTATGTCAGGTCTAACGTCGGATTAAACATGAGCTAAAACGAGACTAAACCTGAAGAAGCGAGTTCTAAAAGTTCTAAAGAAAAATTAACACAAAAAGGACAAAAACGTGACTCAAAGTTTTAGAATTTTTGTAGTGTAACTTGAGCTGGACACATCGTTGGTTGAGCGTCAGATCCACAGACCCACAGGTTGATGGTGTGATTCCAGCTCCCACAGATGAATGCTGTTATCATGTCCTTGGGCAAGACACTTAAGGGTTCGGTCAAGTGGTAACGGAGGGAAACAGGGGCAGATTTTTGACATTCAAATGTCTCTTATTCAGAAACTAGAGGAACTATTGAAATAAGTAAAGTATCAGAATGTAGGAAAGAGTTACACTCCAACAGGGTCAAGTTAAACCTGTGAGATTCTTTCAAGTTGTTGACAAAAAAATTAAAAAACTCATGTTGGTAACGGAGGGAATGAAATATGCAGCACTTTTTGGTCAATAAATCCAAACAGTGATAACTCTTGGTTCTCACTTACATATCCTTAACAAACTGGTTTGAATATTTGCTTCATATAGTTTTCTACCATATGGTACAAGATTAGGTTGAAAAACCTCTTACTTTTTGACTCATGAGATTTTTTATTAAGAAAGGTCATGGTAACGGAGGGAAAAGTAACGGAGGGAAAATTGTTCAAACAAGTAGAAGGTGCAGGATTTTACATCATTTGTCAGCTTTTCTATAAAATATGTCAGTCCTTCCAAGCAAATTTTTATCATTTTAAATATATTTTTTAAATCCTGTCCCTTCATCAACAGTTCAAAGATGGAATAACACAAGATATGATGAAATACATCCATTTATTTACATGATTTTTGGGTCTTTGAAATTTGGGAAATAATTTTTGTTCCATGTTTCATACATGGTCTGTTTAAAAACATATGGAACTTTAGAACCAAAAAATGGTCCAGAAAAAAGGTCAACAGTTTCATAAACTAGAGTACATATGTATCTGTTCAATACATTTTTATATCAGATGAATTAACTTGAATTTTTGGCCTTGTTGTTTACTTCTACTTGACCGGGCCCTTAACCCACCGCACCCTCAGGGTCTGTGTGCACTGGTGTGTGAATGTCTGGGTGGTTCTTTGAGTGTCTTCAAGGTGGAAAAGAAAAAAAAAATGTAAATTAGCAAAAACTGTCAAAAAACGTTTAAGATTTTCTGAAAACGCACACAAAAAATAGGCCTACATCAGTTTAATATTGCACTTTTCTGGACACTCAAAGACGCTTTACACACACCAAACGACACGATGACGGTTTTTGCGAGTGGCGCCCTCCTGTGGCTCCTGATTTTCCCAACGGTCTCCCATCCAAGTCCCGACCAGACCCGGCCGACTTAACACGATTCTGGTCAAAACCGTGTGAAAACAAAACTCAGACTGATTTGAATCGCAGACGGAGCAGTGCCCTCGGTTAGCGTCACGCCCGACATCGACAGCGAAGTATCGACAGGCTCCTGCGCTTCGCCTGAAATCACCACGACGACAAATTCTGGAACTGCTCGTGTTAAACTCAGGCTTAAAGCTTCTGTAACTAATATCAGGTCTACGGTCACAAGTGAGATTTCTGTTTTTTAATCTTTTGTTTCCCGTTAAATTACATAAAAACTTGACGAACTTTTATTTGATAATTTGACGTGAAATTTCTACGACTGACACAAAACAGACTGTATATAATATGCACTATTTCCCCGGTCGCACAAAGGCCCCGTACCTGATTTTTCCCGCGTGTTTCCGTCAAAACAGATCGAATTCTAAAGCGTTTTACTGATTTCCAATGATCAGGAAGTGCGTCTTAGCATGCTAGATGTTGTTCACTTTAAAAAGAAAGTTGTGAAAAGTGCATCGCGGTGAATAATTCGAGTGCAAAGGATTGATTGATTGTGTAACTTTTCCAGTGGAAGATTCGTTAAATCAAATGTTTTGCTTCATGGAGGCGTTGTTGTTTTTGTCTAGAATGTTCCACAGTCCGGCTTTAAAGGTTTCCGTGTTTATGGAGACCTGACGGGGTCACAGGTCGGATCTGTGGAGAGGCGACCCCGCTCACAGTCTAAATCAGGACTAAAACAGGGCTAAGTTAAGAGTAAACCAAGACTAAACTAAGACTAAACCGGGACTGAACCAGGACTAAACTAAGACTAAAACAGGACTGAACCAGGACTAAACTAAGACTAAACCAGGACTATATCAGGACTAAACCAGGACTAAAACGGGACTAAAACGGGACTAAACCAGGACTAAAATAGGACTAAAACATTACTAAACCGGGACTAAAACAGGACTACATCAGGTCTAAACCAGAACTAAACTAGGACTAAACTAAAACAGGACTAAACTAAGACTAAACCAGAACTAAACCAGGACTATACCAGGCCTAAACTGGGACTAAACCAGGACTAAATCAAGACTAAACTAAGACTAAACCAGGACTATACCAAGCCTAAACTGGGACTAAACCAGGACTAAACCAGGTCTACATCAGGCCTAAATCAGGACTATATCAGGTCTAAACCAGGACTAAAAAAGGACTAAATTAAGACTAAGCCAGGACTAAACCGGGACTAAACCAGAAGTAAACCAGGACTAAACTAGAACTAAACCAGGACTATACCAGGCCTAAACTAAGACTAAACCAGGACTAAGCCAGGACTACAACAGGTCTAAACCAGGACTAAACTAAGACTAAACCAGGTCTACATCAGGCCTAAACCAGGACTAAACCAGGACTGAACCAGGACTAAAATAGGTCTAAAACTGGACTAAAAATAAACTAAAACTGGACGAAATTAAGACTAAACCAGGACTAAAACAAGACAACATCAGATCTAAACCAAGACTAAAACAGGACTAAAACAGGACTACATTGGGACTAAACCAGGACTAAACTAGAACTAAAACAGGACTAGACTAAGACTAAGCCAGGACTACATCAGGCTTAAACTAGGACTAAACCAAGTCTAAATCGGGCCTAACCAGGTTTAAACTTGGACTAAACTAAACCTAAACCAGGACTAAACCAGGACTATCACAGGTTTGACTAATCTGATCCGTGTCAACAGTACAGAGGTCAGATCTGTGGAGAGGCGACGCCGCTCACACTCACAACATATTTTGTTTTTCTCTGTATTTTCGAGCCGTAAAACCCAAAATAATCGCAATAAACGTCAAGTAGAACCGTTTAAAGTCGCACTGCGGAACATTCCAGACAGACCGACGACGTAACGGAGAGAAAAGTTACACAATACGTCTTTAAAACGAGCTGGTTCACGTTTTTAAAAGTCGGTAAAAATCAGGGACGGAGCCAAAAAAATAAATCAAGTGCAATGTTTCCCCCGAATGAAGCTGTGGGACTAAAGACGCACTCAGGACCGAGGAGGAGGAGGAGAGACGCCTTTGACCTTTGACCTTTGACCTTTGTAAAGACGTAAAGAGGACAGATCTGCGGAGAGGCGAGCAGGACAGACGTCTGCAGTACGGCACATTTCGATTTCTACTGTCTTTTTACATGTATGTACAGTGTTACTGCAAATTAAAGAGATATTTTCCTTTACAACGACTCACAGTCAATTATTTTTATTTACTCCTGTTTCAAACTTTTATTTATAGAATTATATAAAACAGGACTAAAACAGGACTAAAACAGGACTAAACCAGGACTAAAACAAGGACTAAACCAGGACTAAAACAGGACTAAAAACAAGACTAAACCAGGACTAAACTAAACCAGGACTAAACAGGACTAAACCAGGACTAAACCAGGACTAAACCAGGACTAAAACAGGACTAAAACAGGACTAAAACAAGACTAAACCAGGACTAAAACTAAAACAGGACTAAAACAGGACTAAAACCTAAACAGGACTAAAAGGACTAAACAGGACTAAAACAGGACTAAACTAAACAGGAGACTAAAACCAGGACTAAACCAGGACTAAAACAGGACTAAAACAGGACTAAACAGGACTAAAACAAGACTAAACTAAACAGGACTAAACCAGGACTAAAACCAGGACTAAAACAGGACTAAAACTAACAGGACTAAACCAGGACTAAAACAGGACTAAAACAGGACTAAAAACTAAACTAAACCAGGACTAAACAGGACTAAACCAGGACTAAAACAGGACTAAACCAGGACTAAAACAGGACTAAAACCAGGATTAAAACAGGACTAAACCAGGACTAAACTAAACCAGGACTAAAACAGGACTAAAACAAGACTAAACCAGGACTAAACCAGGACTAAACCTAGGACTAAAACAAAACAGGACTAAAACAGGACTAAAACTAAACAGGACTAAACCAGGACTAAACCAGGACTAAACCAGGACTAAACAGGACTAAAACCAGGACTAAACCAGGACTAAACCAGGACTAAACAGGACTAAACCAGGACTAAAACAGGACTAAAAACTAGGACTAAAACCAGGACTAAAACAGGACTAAACCAGGACTAAGGACTAAACAGGGACTAAACAGGACTAAAACAGGACTAAACCAGGACTAAACAGGACTAAAACAAGACTAAACCAGGACTGACTAAACCAGGACTAAAACAGGACTAAAACCTAAACAGGACTAAAACAGGACTAAAAGGACAGGACTAAAACTAAGACTAAAACCAGGACTAAACCAGGACTAAACCAGGACTAAAACAGGACTAAACCTAGGACTAAACCAGGGACTAAAACAGGACTAAACCAGGGACTAAACCTAAAACAAGACTAAACCAGGACTAAAAACAGGACTAAACTAAGACTAAACCAGGACTAAAACAGGACTAAACCAGGACTAAACTAAACTAAACAGGACTAAAACAGACTAAACCTAAACCAGGGACTAAAACAGGACTAAAACAGGGACTAAACCAGGACTAAAACAGGACTAAAACCAGGACTAAAACAAGACTAAACAAGACTAAACCAGGACTAAACAGGACTAAAACAGGACTAAACCAGGACTAAAACAGGACTAAAACAAGGACTAAACCAGACTAAACCAGGACTAAAACAGGACTAAACCAGGACTAAAACAAGGACTAAACCAGGACTAAAACCTAAGGACTAAACCAGGACTAAACCAGGACTAAAAAACAGGACTAAAACCAGGACTAAACCAGGACTAAAACAGGACTAAAAACCAGACTAAAACAGGACTAAAACAGGACTAAACCAGGACTAAACCAGGACTAAACCAGGACTAAACCTAAGGACTAAAACAAGACTAAAACCAGGACTAAACCAGGACTAAAACAAGGACTAAACTAAACTAGGACTAAAACAGGACTAAACCAGGACTAAAACAAGGACTAAAACCAGGACTAAAAACTAGGACTAAAACAGGACTAAACCAGGACTAAACCAGGACTTAAAACAGGACTAAAACAAGGACTAAACCAGGACTAAACCAGGACTAAAACAGGACTAAACCAGGACTAAAAACAAGACTAAACCAGGACTAAACAGGACTAAAACCAGGACTAAACCAGGACTAAAAACAGGACTAAAACAAGACTAAACCAGGACTAAAACCAGGACTAAAACTAAAACAGGACTAAAACCAGGACTAAAACAGGACTAAAACAGGACTAAACCAGGACTAAAACAGGACTAAACCTAGGACTAAACTAAGACTAAACCAGGACTAAAACTAGGACTAAACAGGACTAAAACAGGACTAAACCAGGACTGAAACCAGGACTAAACAGGACTAAACAGGACTAAACTAAGACTAAACCAGGACTAAACTAGGACTAAACCAGGACTAAATAAGGACTAAAACAGGACTAAACTAAAACCAGGACTAAACCAGGACTAAGGACTAAAAACAAGGACTAAACTAAATTAAACGAGGACTACATCAGGTCTAAACCAGGTCTAAACCAGGTCTACATCAGGTCTAAACCAGGTCTAAACCAGGTCTAAACATCAGGTCTAAACCAGGTCTAAACCAGGTCTACATCAGGTCTAAACCAGGTCTACATCAGGTCTAAACCAGGTCTAAACAGGTCTACATCAGGTCTAAATCAGGTCTAACAGGTCTACATCAGGTCTACATCAGGTCTACATCAGGTCTATCACAATTTCTGACTAAAGCGGAACATAAATTGTCATTTGTCCTAAAAAAAGCAGCGTCAGTGTTTTCGCTCTTTTCACTATTTTATTTACACCAAACGTCCCGACCCGAGCGAGTCCCAGTTTAGATTTGAGGAAACCTGTTCACTCTGGTCAACATCAAAATGAAACCAACTCAAAACCCGCAGTTCACTTCTCAAACTTGAGTAAAAGCAACTCTTAAGTCTGTAAGAAAGGAAATGTTTTTCACGACGACTTGAAGATGTCAGAAAAATGAGCAACAAGGGGAAAAAAAGTGTAATCAGGTTATGTAACTTTACCAAGAAGCTGTAGTCCTCTGGGTTTTGTTTTTTTTTACAAATACGGTCCACGATCCTGACCTCTGTTTAATCATCGTGAACGCTCTGCTGCCCTCTGGTGGCCACTCTTGTTACTGCGCGTTTTTAGTGAAGAACATGAAAACATCCGAAAATTTGGTCCTTTAATGAGCATCTTTGGTTTCACTGTCTCTGCTGTTTTTTGTTTTTTTGTATAAATTTATGTTACTGTAAATTAAAGAGATATTTTCCTTTACAAAAACTCGGCGTTGTTTATTTTTATTACTCGTGTTTAAAACTTTTATTTATATCATTATGTAAAACAGGACTAAAAGTGGACTAAACCAGGACTAAAGTAAACAGACTAAACCAGGACTAAACCAAGGACTAAACTAAACCAGGATAAACTAAACAGGACTAAAAAGGGTCTAAAACAGAACTACAACAGGACTAAACCAGGACTAAATCAGGACTAAACCAGGTCTAGAAACAGGACTAAACTAAGACTAAACCAGGTCTAAAACAGGACTAAAACTAAGACTAAACCAGGTCTAAAACAGGACTAAACTAAGACTAAACCAGGACTAAACTAAGACTAAAACAGGACTAAACCAGGTCTAAAAAAAGAAGACTAAACCAGGACTAAAACAGGGTCTAAAACAGAACTACAACAGGACTAAACCAGGACTAAATCAGGACTAAACCAGGTCTAGAACAGGACTAAACTAAGACTAAACCAGGTCTAAACCAGGACTAAACTAAGACTAAACCAGGACTAAACTAAACTAAACCAGGACTAAACCAGGACTAAACCAGGTCTAAAATAGGACTAAACCAGGACTAAACCAGGACTAGGACTAAACCAGGTCTAAAACCAGGACTAAACTAAGACTAAACTAAACAGGACTAAACCAGGACTAAACTAAGACTAAACCAGGAAAACTAGGACCAGAAACAGGACTAAACAGGACTAAAAGGACTAAACCAGGACTAAACCAGGACTAAACCAGGACTAAACCAGGACTAAACTAAACAGGACTAAACCAGGAAAACCAGGACTAAACTAAGACTAAACCCAGGACTAAACTAAGACTTAAACCAGGTCTAAACCAGGACTAAAACCGGACTAAACTAAGACTAAACCAGGACTAAACTAAAGGACTAAACCAGGACTAAACTAAGGACTAAACAGGACTAAACTAGGACTAAACCAGACTAAACCAGGACTAAACCAGGACTAAACTAAGACTAAACTAAACTAAGACTAAACCAGGACTAAACCAGGACTAAACCAGACTAAACTAAGGACTAAACAGGACTAAACCAGGACTAAACCAGGACTAAACTAAACTAGGACTAAACTAAACTAAACAAGGTCTAAACCAGGACTAAACCAGGACTAAACTAGGACTAAACTAAGACTAAACCAGGTCTAAACCAGGACTAAACCAGGACTAAACTAAGACTAAACCAGGACTAAACCAGGACTAAACCAGGACTAAACCCGGTCTAAACATTATGGCACTAACAGTCGTGTGAACATAATTTAAAGCAGCAGTGAAATCATTTAAACATCATTTCTCTATCATTAATATTTTTAATTTGGTCAAGGAAAGACTGGACTTTTTATTGTCTTTAAACAGACCAAACATTTTATTTTAAGATATTCTCGTCTTTGCTTCTCTGCAGTAAAACAAAAGTCTGTTCATGGAGACTTGGGCTCAACAGACAATTTGAAGAGAAAAAACATGAATTTTTCAGGATGTGGTTGTTACATTCATGTCGTTTTAAAAAACATGACAATATCAAGTAACCCAAAGTATTCAGATTACATTACTCACGTTAAGTAATTTAATGGATTATGTTACAAACTACATTTTGGGGTTTGTAATCTGTAATCTGTAGGGGAATATGTTTTAAAAGTCACCTTCCCAACACTGATGAAACGAGCCGATCAGAGTCGACCAAAGAGCCGTCTGTGGTCTGGAGCTGGACACTGCTCAGGTCTGGGGTCTATGTTTATCCTCAGTCCAGCTCCATTTCCCAACCTGGTCCAGTCCATCTGGTTTTTCCTGCAGCTCGTTCCCTGATCGTCCCAGTGAAGTCTGTGTAAAGTCCGTCTGCTCGCTGAGTCTTTGCTCGATTGTTGACGAGTCCAGAGACTTTCTCCAGTTTCTGTATCTGAACACATCCTGTTGTTGCCGTTGGGAATTCTGTATTATCCTCTTCTGAATTATTCCCTGTTCGAGTCTGTTTCTGCATTTATTACTCTGCTTCTTTTCTGTTACAGATTTTGGAGAATATTTAAGTTCAGACTTGTGTTCCTTTGGTGTTTTCCAGCCTGATTTGCGTTACTGTTGGACACTTTCTGTTGCGTTTGGTTGCATTCCTCGTGTTGCATTTGTTTTCCCGCATGATATATGTCAGGGAATTTACCCTAAGACATCAAATTACATTAAATAAAGACACACCAAAACGAGACAGTTAAAAGTAATACTTTCGCAAGGAGAGAGAGAGAGAGAGAAAGAGCTGTCAGAGCCTGTCAATACCACTGGCTGAGCCTCTCCACTCTGCAGCTCTCCTCCCAACAGCAGCTTTTATTTCAGTCATTTCACAGATACAACACAGTACATTATGTTATATCACACAACGTTTACAATGATCACATGGTAACAATCTTTAGGCTAAACCACCCCCCCATTTCACACTTGATTACAGGCTCCAGGTGATAAACAATTAGGTCAGTTTTCTCCCAAAAACTTATGCAAACCACATGAGGGGAAAAACCCTGAGCCGTCTTCTCATGGGCGACTCAGCAGATCAATGAGTCAGGAGTCACACACCCAAATGATTATGATTTTAAATGATTCATAATATTTAAAATAACACATAAATTCTTTCACAATATATTTAGGCTGAGCTCTCCTCTCACACGGAAAACACTCTGTTCCACCTTGTGATGTCATTTGGTAATACAGTGTTACGAACTGGCTCAAGGTTCGAACAAGGGAGAGTCCACACATGTTTAAAAAGAAACAAAAACAGATATTCATTTAAAATAAGGTGCAACTAAAGTTGTGGCTGCAAAGTGGAGAAGAGAGAAGAGAGTGAACAGTCTCCAGCAGCAGCTTTTAAAGGTGACGGCCACACCCACAATCAGGTGCAGCTCCTTATGTCGACCGTCCCACTTGAATCTGGAAGGAGAGAGAGAGACACAGCAGCACAAACATGCACCTACAAATACTGACCCAAGCTGGGGTCATAACACCCTCCCCCTTAAGACAAAAACCCCAAAGTGTTTGTAAAACAAATTAACGACCCCAGGCAAAAGTTCTACTTTAATGAAAATTTACTTTAAATATTGAAAGTGGCAAAATGTCAATCTCAAACTCACCGAGGTTTTGGCATCTCCGCAGCCTTGTTAAGAACAAGGAGCTTGTTTAAGAGAAAATGCAAAACTTCAGACACACTTCTGGAGCTGGAAAAGTGGTGCCAAAAGTAGCCACAAGGTGGAGCCAGGAAAAATACAAGAACCATCTTAATAAAACTGGTCTCACTTCACAAAAAAGTAAAAGGCACAGATCTGACCAACTTGACATACCACAAAATTCACAAGTTGAGCCACACGGAGACTCAACTTGAGTCAAATTTCCCCCTCATCAAAGCAACAAACACACAACTGAACATAAATATCTTCACGAAAGCTACTTTCTAGTGCTCAAGAATCAAAGGCAATTAACAGGCAACCGAATGTAAATGAACTGTGCAAAACCATAACCGAGTAAGAGCACAAAACTCACATAACCAAAAGTTATAGCAACAAAAGGTAAGTCATACCAAAACTTACCAAACCAAATCTACAACTAAACCAAAGTAAGACTGAACTAAACAGCAGAACTCAGTCTCCCTGGACCTGAGGCTTCGTGCTGAACTGGTGGGAGGATTTTAATCACTGAAAGGGCTGAACGGGAGGAGGGAGAGACAGAGCCAGCAGCAGCACAAACATGCCCCCACAAACACTGACCCAAGCTGGGGTCGTAACATACAGGAAGTGCTCCACTGTGTTTTCAAACTCCACACACCCTGTCACTAGAATCATGTGGATCATTTAGAATCTCTATTGAACTAAAGGTAAAAGGAGCTGTTCACTTGAAAACTATCACTTCATGACATCACAAACCCTTAACGCCGACTGTCACAAATATGCGATAAACCATTTGGATCGAGGTATAAGTAAAGACAGCGGCTTGATTCCCCCAGGGCCAGGGTCAGTGCACGTGCAGGACCTTCCTCCGAACCTTTGGCGAACACTTCTTTCTACTGTAGTTGTCACAGATTTGCAACATACCCAAATCTCTATTTATTTATTTTATTTATTTGCAAGAGTCTAATTAATAATCTCAACCTAATTTACCATCTGTGCAGAAAGAACAAAAATGTGGCTGTTTGCTGCAGGTGTTTCAATCAGTCGATGCTCTTGGAAAAAGGATCAAAACTAAAACACAACAGATTCCAGGTGCTAAAACAAGTAGAAAAAGTAAAAAAAATCACACGAGGAAAAACATAGTTAAAAGGCGTTTATTTGAATGGCCAAAGCCGACGTGTTTTGACCTTAACTTAACCTTAAATTAAGCTCTGAATAAAACCAGTTAAAGTCCAAACACATCGGCTTTGGCCATTCAAATAAACGCCTTTTAACTGTGTTTTTCCTCGTGCGATTTTTTACTTTTTAAATGTTTTCTACTTGTTTGGAGCGGCTGGAGTTCTGTTCTAATAAACCTAACAACCATCTACTTAAAGACAAAAACTAAGGCTGTGGAATTAATCAAATTGTGATCGCGATTTCGATTTTACGTGTCACGATCTCCAAACTCATATAATCAAATTGAAATGATTAAAAGCTAAAACTAAGTTTTTATATAAATAAGTATATTTATTTAATTTTTTTAAATATAGAGATTGTAGAACAGCTGGATATAGAGTTTATTTTGGACACGTTTATGTTTTTCTGCCTTATTTCATGTTCAAAGTTTATTTTATTCATTTTATGTTTTATGCACAAAACTGCTCTAAGGTTCAGATTTGTGCCTGATGTTTATTTTCAGTTTGAAAGTTTTGCGTAAATTATTAATAACAAAGTGTTTTTTTTTTTGTTTTTTTTTTGCTGTTGTTGTTTTGTGAGAGAGAGAGAATATCTGAATGCATTGTGTAACTAAAAAATAATAATAATTTGAATAATCATGATGTTACTATTGACCAAAATAATAGTGATAATTTTTTTTTTTTTCCATAATCGAGCAGCTCTAGTAAAAACACACACAAAACATTTTTTATATAAATTCAGGCGTTTAGGGGCAATATAAATGCAAGATGGATAAGTGTAATGCCGTATTGTGGAACATTCCAAAGAAAAACTATGCAGTTTCTATGGAGACAAGCAGGTAGTGGACCCCCTACATCAGGAGAGTCAAACTCAAATTCACAGAGGCCAAAATGAAAAACTGGGACTAAGTCGAGGGTCAAACTAAATATTTATTAAAAAATTTCAACAACATCTGCGTGTTTTCTCTTCTTTCCAGATCTGTAATGTTAAAACTTTTCTTATTAAAATAAATGTTTTATAATAATTTTGCTTAAACATTGAATCCAGAACAAGAAAAATATAAAATAATAACAACATTTTAAATAAATAAATAATGTCTCTATAGTCGATCTGTAGCCTGTGAGCAGCTCTGATACACATTTGATATGATCTCACAGGCCAAATATAATTATATCACGGGCCAAATTTGGTCCCCGGGCCTGAGTTTGACACGTTTGCTCTACAGTTTACCTGAAACAAATAATAAGATTCAGTATTTGTGGATCAGAAGTTCTGGCAAAGTCGGGATGATCCAACTCCAGCTGCTCTTTTGTAAAACGTGTCTCTCAGCTTTTGAAAACTACCACTTCATGACATCACAAGTTGGAACCAAGCGTTTACAGAGTTACTCCAACACGTGTGAGTAAAACAAAACACAACTCCAGGTCTGTTTTTGATAATAAAAGGTCGTTCTGTCAGGAGTGGTTTTGTTGTACTTGTTGGACGTTTACAGTCTCATAAACTCAGAGTCGGAGTTCGTGAGCTCAGAGTTGGAGCTGGTTTACATTACGAGTCTCCGTGGGTCCGTGTGGCCTACATTCTGACGCTCAGGTCCTCGGTCTGAACAGCAGGGGGCGCCGGAGCATAACAGCTGTGATAAGAATCTGCAGAGGCCGGAGAAGAACATTTACTCTGAGGAATTTGTGCATCGAAGAACAGCGGTTTTACACAGAGTTTACTGATATAATGCTTTTTTTTATGATTTTACTTAAAGGTGCATTGTGGAACCTTTCTTGTAGGGGGCCCACCACTTACTTGTCTCCATGGTGATGTGATTATCTTACCTGAAATGCTCCACAGTCTGGTTTTAAGCCTGTCTTTTTTGCATTTACTCCGTTTCTTGTGTTTTTATGGCTGAAAAATACCATGAAAAACTGTTATTTTTACACTACGCTGAGACGCCTCTCCACAGATCTGACTTGTATCCAGGCCCGATCTTACATTCATGGAGATAGACGAGATTAATGCTTCACTGTGGAACATTCCAGGCAAAGAGAAAACAAAAATCAGCTCTGTGGAGACAAGAAAAGTTACACAGTGCACCTTTATAATCTTGTGTAGGTTTTTCTTTTGTTAAACTTTATAATTTGACATTTTTGAGGATTTAACAACTTTAGAACATGACTTCAATCTGACAAGAGTCGATTTTGCGAATCTTTAATTTGCTTCTCCCTTAGAGATGTTGTCGCTGTGTCTGGAATGTTGAAAGGTTCCACAGAGTAGCATTAGACTATCTGAAATACTTGGAATTTTTTATTTTTATTTTTTTTTGCCAAAGTCTCAGGTATGATTCTGTTAACTAGGTTTTAGAAAAATGCAGTGTAATCTGTCATTATTACTAGTGTTTTTTTAAGCAAACCCTTAAATATTCACATACATGTATTAGGAAGACATTTGGAAACATGTGATGACGACTTCCAGTGTGGTTCCCGACACTGGACTCACGACCGACTGTGATCAAACTGAAATATGATAAAACTGTGGACTGAGCAGCAGCATCTTCACGAAAACCTTTCATGGGCAACGTGATTGAATGTCCAGTGTCACAGGCAGCTCAAAACCAGGGTGGTTGGTCTCTCACCCTCATCCAGCTCGGGTCGTTAACCAGACGCCTGGGAGATTGAGAGTTCTTCTGTATCTTTACTGTTCCAGTTCTGCACTTTTCTGGACTGAGATATTTGTTGTTTTTCCTGGTATCTGTTGTAGTTTCTTCCAGTTTGAGGGTTACAGCCCCGAGTGTCTGATCACCACAGACTCCACTGATGCCTTCACTGTCCAGACCTTCTCCAGCTCCTTTTTCCTGATATTACCATCTCTTGGTGTTGTGATGTTCCACCACCACTTCTCTGCTGTTTCTTCTCCACCAACACTATGTCTGGTTGGTTGGCCATATATAAATATAAATATAAATATAAATATAAATATATATATATACATATGAACCTATATGATTATGTTAATGAGGTTTTTGAGCAGGGGTCTCCAGCCTGTACCTCGGGAGAAATCAGAAGTTCTCCACCTCCTTCAAAGTATTTCTAAATGAACATTTTGTGCTGAATCACTCAAATTTGATGAAGTACGATTGTAAAAGTACAATTTTGATGTCTAACTTAAACACTAAAGAATGAACAAAGGTTTATGTTTTAAATGAGTCTAACTCACAGGTGTCAAACACACGGCCCGGAGGCCAGATCCGGCCCTTCAACACCTTTAATCTGGCCCTCGGCTGATTTTCTACTAAAATATTTTAATTCTATTTTATATTAAAATCTTGGTTAATTTTCTGTGGTGTTTATCACAGCAGCGTCTCCAGCGTCTCTCTGTACGTGGCCCCTCCCACCAGAGCAGCACAAATGAAGACTTGTCTCTTTCCAAACGCTCTTAAAGGACGATCGTTTTGACTGTTGACCGTGACACCCTCATCAGAAAAATGTCCAACATGAGAAAAGTGGAGCCGAGTGCAGGATTTTACAACAAAAATTTACTTATTCCTATTTACATACAAGTTCATGTTAAACAAGTTCATGTTAAAACTTTGTGTTGAAATTGTATTTTTCTTAAATTTTCGGGTTGTTCATAATATTATAATATTTTGTAAAAGAAAGAGTTCATCAATTAAAAAAGATTTCTGTAATAGATTTGTGTTTCTCTGCACAAATATTTGAACTTATTGTTATTTTTGGGGTTTATATGACATGAGTTTTCTGATACGGCCCCCGGACCAAAATGAGTTTGACACCACTGGTTTAACTGTTCCACATCTAAGGTTTTCCTAGAAGACAAAGTTTGGAGATCCTGTTTTAGAGAAATGTGTCTGTCATCTGTCTTCACTACTACAGGTACTTCTACTTTTACTGTTACTACTTTAGACAACTTTATTCCTTATTTTCCAAAGCTGTTCATTTTTTTCAATGAAAACTATATATTAACACTGACCCGGTTTTATTTTTGATGCTCTGAGTCTCTTTACATTGTGCTCTTTGCACTAAGCCACTCCCCCTTCAGAGCACAGTCACACTATGACATCCCACTAATGAAACTCTTGCACATCACACCAGGTTTGTGAAGTCGTAGTGCACAGTTTTGTGTCACGTTTTTGCATCTTTCTCGAGAATTGTCGCGTGGGAGTGTCAGTGTTGTAGGTTTGTGGGTGGAGCTTCGTACAGAATCTTACATCTGAGTTTAAGAAGGGTTCAAATAGGGTCTGGGAGAGATCTCTAAATCACTCAAACATGCGTGGATGACTCTAAAACCTCTTCAGACGTGTTTTTGATAAGAAAACTCCAAAAATAACCCCCTCTCTTTAGTGGACTGGCAAAGAAAGAGCGGCTATTTTTTATTTATTTTTTTAAATCTAAAATCTAAAACAAATTTTGGGCTGTTTCTGTTTTCTGCGTTCGCTCGCGTCACTCGTCGCTTCGTGTCATTTTGAATCTGCAACGTAAATAATCACCGAACCAGACCTGCCCTACATTTGCCAATGAGTTTCCAAAAAAAGAACCCGAAAGTTGCTATAAAGAGGCAGACTTGGCAACTATGGGCTCTTTGTGTCTGAGGCCGGGCGCCGCGGGGAGAGGCGGGCGGGTGGGTGGGTGGGGTCTGGGTGCCGGTGGGTGCTGGTTTGTGGGTGCTGGTTTGTGGGTGGGTCCCTCTCCTCTGGTCTGTCTCTAATCACTCACACATGAGGCGTTCACGGCTTTAATCTGAGCTCGGGTAATTACTGGGAGGGTCTGACATGTGCAGCTCGCGGACGAACGCAGCGAAAAAATCTTCTGGAAACTGTGGAGTAAAGTCGTCTAAAAGTAAAAGTAGAAGTATTTGTAGTAGTAGTAATAGTGACAGATTAGACTGTGTTTCTCTAAAACCTCGTTAATAGAAGAATATTTGAGATTTTGCTTAAAAAAAAGAAACAAAAAAAACAACTTAATTTTCCAAGTATGACAGATAAGTCTAATGCTACACTGTGGAACATTCCAGACATAGCAACAATCTCTATGGGAGATCTCATCGAAAAAAAAAGAGTTATCTAAAGTAATAACAGTAATGGCCTGTTTACACCAGAGCACTTGCGGGTAAAAACGACAAAATATTTTATCTGAAGTGCCTTTAGTTTAGACCAGACATGTCAAATTCAGGGCCGGGGGCCAAATTTGACCCACAATCTAATTATAT
>NW_026571175.1:35198125-35200161 GCF_026225935.1 Boleophthalmus pectinirostris
TCTACATGCACGTCTGCGGAGGGAATGTTCAGCAGTTACCATCGTACCATGGAGAAAACAGAGTCAAAAAAAAAAAAAAAGAGTTGGAAGATCGTCTGAAAACTCAAGAAAAAATACAAAACAGACTTAAAGAAGCAGATTTTCAGGAGCTTGAGATCAGTCCGAGCGTTTGTGTTCTGGTCTTGCAAATCATGACTTGGACTCGAGTCAGACTTGAGTCACTATTTTTAGGACTTGAGACTTGACTTGATAAAACGGACTAAGGCTTGGGACTCGACTTGGACTTGAAGGTCAATGACTTGGGACTTGACTCGGACTTGAGGCCTGTGACTCGAGAAGCACTTATAAATCTGGATTCTTTCTCTTCTGACCGTAATGATTCACTCTAACATCTTGTCAAGACATTTTAAAAGTAAAAATTAACATTTCTACAACTTTTATTTACTCTATAAATACTCAAATACTCAATACTCCAATTTTTTAAAGTACAATTTATCTTAAAATTCATATAAATTGCAAAAATCTAAGCTGTATTTGGTTCTTTGGTTTAAAAAATTTTAATGACTTGAAGCTCAAAGAAGATGACTTGGACTTGACTTGGACTTACGGCCCATGAGTCCAAGTCAAGTCCAAGTCATCTTGAGTTGAGACTGGACTTGGACTTGTCTGTATTTGACTCGGGACTTGACTCGGACTTGAGGCCTGTGACTTGTGAAGACTCGAGAAACACTTTTAAATCTGAATTCTTTCTCTTCTGACCGTAATGATTCACTCTAACATCTTGTCAAGACATTTAAAAAGTAAAAATTAACATTTCTACAACTTTTATTTACTCTATAAATACTCAAATACTCAATACTCCAATTTTTTAAAGTACAATTTATCTTAAAATTCATATAAATTGCAAAAATCGAAATTGAAATGATTTGAAGCTCAAAGAAGACGACTTGGACTTGACTTGGACTTATGGCCCTTAAGTCCAAGTCAAGTCCAAGTCGTCTTGAGTCGAGACTGGACTTGGACTTGTCTGTATTTGACTCGGGACTTGACTCGGACTTGAGGTCAGAGACTTGCGACTCACTTGAGACTTGGACCATTATAATATGAAGAATTAAGATTTAAAAGTGCTTCATAACTGTTATTTCTTCACGTCGTCTGCACCAAAGCATCATGGTCTATGTAGTTTAGTTTGTTTTTTAGCTTTAGATCGTCTGAAAACTCAAGAAAAAACACAAAATGGATTGAAATCGAACATTTTCAGGAGCCCGTGGTCAGTCCGAGCGTTCGTGATCGTGTTTAGGAGTCAGATTTTCAACAAAAAGGTGAGAGCGATTCAATATTTTTACGAAGGATAAAGATTTAAAAGTGCTTCATAACAGTTATTTCTTCATGTAGTCTGCACTGACAACACCAAAGGATCATGGTATTTGTAGTTCCCTCTAGTTTTTTAGCTTTAGATCGTCTGAAAACTCAAGAAAAACACAAAATGGATTGAAATCGAACATTTTCAGGAGCCTGTGATCAGTCCTGGTCGTGTTTAGGAGTTTGATTTTCAATTTAAAGGTGAGAAAAACTGTTAACGCGAGCGTTTTAAAAGCACAAATCAGTTCACCGGTTGTAGTTTCATGTTATACAGTTCCAGATGAGTTAGTTCTTTGGTCCGATTGTGTTAAAACAAAGCTCGGATTAAAGGGACAGTCCGGAATTTGAGTGTTGTTGAGGGACTATTTTCTCATATATCAGTCCGCCGCTGCTGCGCTTTCTATCAGGAAGAACAACTCACTGCTGCTGCTCAGACAGAAATAATTTAAATACAAGGTTTGTTTTTACTTCTAAAATTCTTAAACTCTCCAACACTCACTCTGACTCACTAAGAACTGAGGTCATATGTCCAAAATTCCAGACTGTCCCTTTAAAGTAAAACCCTCTCCACGTTTCTCGCTTCTTTTTGTAAACACGAACGACATTTTTTAAAATCTTCGCCTTCTTGTGTTGTGGCGGTGAATTACTTTGGGCGCACAGACCTCGAGTCCTGC
>NW_026571175.1:35200661-35219661 GCF_026225935.1 Boleophthalmus pectinirostris
CTAAGCCTATGTGCAGTTTTAGTTATATAATTATTGCACATTCCCTAAGCCTATGTGCAGTTTTAGTTATAATTATTGCACATTCCCTAAGCCTATGTGCAGTTTTAGTTATAATTATTGCACATTCCCTTAGCCTATGTGCAGTATTTGCAGTTATTTATATTATATGCACATTCCCTTAGCCTATGTGCAGATTTAATTATTGCACATTCCTTAAGCCTATGTGTAGCTTTAATTGCACAATCCCTACACCTATGTGCAGTTTTGATTGCACAATCCCTAAGCCTTTTATAATTATTTTTTAACTGCACTATCTGAGTTTAGCAGATTAACAGCTAGTGGCACAAAAGAATGTTTGAATCTGTTCAGTTTACAGTTTGGGACCCTGTACCAGGTCAGGGGGAAGTTGACAAAATATTTTAATGACAAAACTATAAAGAGTTGGGAGCTAAAATTTGTGACTTTTATTACTGGAAAGTTTGTGAACCTCCTAGAATTGACGAATGACCCAGAGGAGCTAGAAGAGAAGGAAAGGAGAGAGGGGAAAGAGAAAAGAGAGGACACAGAGGAGGTAAAGTGGAGGTAATGTGGAGGTATCCTGGAGTGTTTGGGTGAAGTGTTTGGGTGAAGCGCAGACTCTGGGGCTACTCTCGCGCTCACCAAAGCCTCAGTGTTTACTCTGTGCGACGCAGCCTGCAGTTACACGAACAAAAACTACAACAATGTGAGGTTTAAAGTGCACTTATGTCAGAACGAGCGCGAGGAGAGAGAACACAGGCTGGACAAAGGAAAGACCGAAGAGGTGACGTTATCCGCAGAGTCCGGCTCCAGTCAATGAAGTCCACAATTATAGGAGTGAATTTGGAGAAGAATAGTGATTTATTTATGGATAAAACAGTGAAATAAAAACACCAGGATCATGTAGAATAATACGAACTATTTAAGACAAAAACGATGCGACGCACTGTAAACGTCAGTACATGCATCACGAATTTCAGACTTCAGGGATGCGTCTGTTGTCAAAGTCGATCTTTTCAAGTCTTTTGAACCATATCGCTTTTGTTTCTGGTTCTGATATTGTCATATTTTAGTTTTGGGATTCGGACATCGTTAATTGTTGTTGGATCCTAACAGCGGAAAACGAGTCTAGAAACTGGCTTTGGAAGTTTGCGAACTCCATAACTGCAAAAGGGAATCAGATGTGTGTGACTCAAACCTCTGTTCAAACTGTTTCTCTTCCCAACGGAATTGAAAAATAGTGAAAGGTGAAGGCGATGGGCAGGATTGATCCACGGGAAGGACGAAAAGGGAAACTTTTGGCTGCCATTTTGTATGCGGAGCGCCGACGAAGCAAAATCCTGATCGCTCGCTCCACCTCGGTTACGAATTTAGTCAACACCAAAACGAAAGGCTCCAGCTGTTCACCAAGAAACACCTTCCACTGCAAAGAGACCAAGACGTGATGTTGATGTAAAACCACAAGAACAAGAAAGTGCAGCTCAGTCTGTTTGTCTTCTGTTCTGTTCTGTTGTTTATGTTATAGTTTATCTGAAGAACTGTTCATATGTGACGTTATGTGACGTGTCTGTTGTTCTCTTCTATTTTTACTAGAACTTGACTTTCAAGAGGAAATGTCGGTTCCTGGTCTCTGATTTTATACAATACGTTTCACTGAAAAAGTGTGACTTATAGTCCGGTGCAACTTATATATGTTTTTTTTTTTTCTTCATTACGCATTTTTCATTTGTTCATTCCTTTTTCAAAATAAAACAAAAACAAAAAAATTACAAAACAACAATTTTCTTCATTATTTGGCTCCAAAACCAAAATGAAAAAACAGATAAAGATTCATTTTGTCAGTTTTCGTTTTTGTGTTTAAATGAAAAAATGACGGAAAAAAAAACAGACATGACGCTGGACTGAACAGGTTTCAGTCCTGGTCTGGTCCTGGTCTCAGTCCTGATCACCCGACAGTCTACGTGGGCGCACCTCCAGACCCGTCCCGACATTCAGTCCTGGTTTAGTCCTGATTTAATCCTGGTTTAGTCCTGTTTTAGTCCTGGTTCAGTCCGGCATCGCAGTTTAAGTTTCAGAAACAGAAAACCGTTAATTATACTTTTTTTCCATTCTTCATTCAAACACAAAATCGAAAACTGAAAAAACTAATTGACATCTGTTTTTTCATTTTGGTTTTGGAGACAAATAATGAAGAAAATAGTTGTTTTTTTGTTTTCTTACTTTTGGTTTTATTTTGAAAAACGAATGATGCACGGATTCGATTTATAATCCGAAAAATAAGATAAATAATAAATCTGAAAACAAGATGAATAACCTGATGTAAGTTTTAAAATCTTGGCCAGACAAGAAAAATTTTGAGTGCACAAAGATTTTCTTTCTTGCGTCCTGGCACGGTGGCAGAGTGGTTATCGCTCGCCTCTTAACTCGAAGGTTCTGGGTTTGATTCTGGTTGAGATCTTCTTTATGTCCGCATGTGGTTTCCTTTATCTATAAAACATGTTCCATAGCGTCCTGTTCGATGTCGTACAGTTAAAATGGACTCGAGGCGGGCAGCACGGACACGGGTTCATCCGGGGTCAGGCTGTCGAGGTGCCCTTTGGCAACGCGCTGGAGACGATGGGAAATCTCAGACTAATTTGGACTCCGTGAAGCCCGAGGCCTGGTTTTCATTAACGCTCCGACGGCCGCCGCCTTCCTCAGACCGGCTGCTTCTCGTGCATTTCTGTGCCCTGACATCAGGACTCAGACTCCGCTCGCTCGACACCGGCTCTGCGAAGCTTCACTGCTGGAAGAATTTATTTAAAAAACGAATCAGAAGGTTCCAAGTTTGAGTCCGGGACCACGTGGGAACAATGTGTGCGCTGCAAATTTCTCTGATCTGGACAAGATTGTAAATGTACATCAGGTTATTCATCTTGTTTTCAGGTTTATTATCAACTTAGTGCATTTTCCGGACTATAAGTCGCACCAGCCAAAAAATGCTCAATGTAGAAGAAAAAAACATGTATATGGCTACGTTCAGACTGCAGGGCTTAACGCTCAATTCCGATTTTTTTGTGAAATCTGATGTTTTTTCGAGGTCGTTCACATTTCCAATTAAATGTGACTTGTATGTGACTCCAGTGTGAACATTAAACGGCCCAAAAGTGTCCCACATGTGACACTGGAGACACGACGACGTCAACCGCAGCGAGCGTCTCTGTGTTTACAGAAGTTGTCCAAACATGGACGCAGCATCGAGCACCTGGAGATTTTAAAGTTCCTCTCGTACCGGAGCCAGAACATGAACAACTTACTTGTTTTAAGGAGGAGATTGAGAAGGAGAAGGACGAGGTTTTTGGTCGTGGTGTTTTGTGGTTCAGTCTGTTGAAAGGAACGTGTGGATGTGGAGACGGAGCCAAGAGTGGTGAGTGGTGATGTGCTTCACTTCAGTGACACAGAGTTCATTAACAATTTTCTCCTACTTCAGCGCAGAATAGTGACGTTTGTGTCTTGTTGATAACGTGTAGGTGGATGAATGCACTTTGGCCGTTCAGACTGAAGTCACATGTCAAAAGATCAGATATGTATCAGTTTCAGGAGCACATATCCAAGTGTCCTGGGTCACATTTGAAAAAATCGGATCTGTGTCGTTCAGACTGACATTAAAAGATCAGATACAGGAACATAGAGGCCAAAAAATTCAGATTTGGGTCACTTCAGGCTGCAGTCTGAACGCAGCCTAAGTCCCACCGGACAATAAGTGGCACTTTTTGGGGAATTGTATTCTGTAAAATCAGAGACCAGGAACCGATATTTCATCTTCAAAGTCAAGTTGTAGTAAAAACAATAGAAGAGAGAACAACAGACTGTTAACGTCACATATGAACAGTTCTTCAGATATTATAGCATGTCCTGGTTCAGTCCAGCGTCACAGTTTAAGTCACGTAATCGGTCGCTATCCGTTTTTTTTCCATTTTTCATTTAAACACAAAATCGAAAACTGAAAAAATGAAGCATTATCTGTTTTTTCATTTTGGTTTTGGAGGCAAATAATGAAGAAAACAGTTGTTTTGTAATTTTTTAATTTTTGGTTTTATTTTGAAAAACGAATGAATGAATGATACATGGATTAAGTCGCTCCAGCCAAAAATGCATAATGAAGAAAAAAAAAAACATATGTAAGTGGCACTTTTTGGGTGAAATTTATTTTATAAAATCAGAGACCAGGAACCAACATTTCCTCTTGAAAGTCAAGTTGTAGTAAAAACAACAGAAGAGAGAACAACAGACTGTTAACGTCACATATGAACAGTTCTTCAGATAAACTATAACATAAACAACAGAACAGAACAAGTTTAACAAACTCTCCATCTCACTCCAAATCACTAAATCCATTCAATTCTTCATCCTCGGTGTCACTTCTGAACAACTCCCTCGACCTCCGGAGGTAAACAGACTCAGCATCAGTTCCAGTTAGAATTATTCGGGTCTTTCTGAATCCCGACAGGATGGTTTCGGTGTCACTGAAGTCCAGACTTTGTCCATCCATCCAGTGACTCCAGGAAAGTTACCGTGAAGCTGTGTTCTCCATCCCCGCTTTCTGTCAGTCCCTCATGAGTTTCTCTCTCACTCCAAACTTTCTTTCTGCTGCTCGATCACAGTTTTCATTTTCGGAATATTTCACTATTTGCAGCAGGACAGCGGCTTTTTCTGCAGGAGACATGCGCAGTAGAGAGTGAAGTGACAGTGGTACAGGAGTAATAGTCGTACTACAAACTGACACACAAAACTAGAGCCTTTCATGGTTGTCAGTCTGAAAATTTTAATATATAAGTCGCACCAGAGTATAAGTCGCAGGAAACACCCAAAACCATGAAAAAAAGAGCGACTTATAGTCTGAAAAATACGGTACTAGTTCTGAATTGGTTGTATAATCTTAAAAATCATCACACACTGGAAAAAACAATATCTAGATAAATACAAATTACTTAAATTAAGAAAATTTTACTTTATTTGTGTAGATTCAACTTGACATTTGATTCTGTTTCTTATTTTAAGTGTAAAGAGTTGCTCTTTTTTTTTTTTTTAAGTGCAGCAAGATGTATTTTCAATTTTGAAGTTCAGATAATTTTAGTTGTCAAGTGAAATTGACTCAAATCGTGATAAAACTTTCTTAATTCAAATCATCTTAACTTGACTAGATTTTGTTTTTTGCAGTTTTTTGCTCGACTCGTCAGAAAATCTTAAATTAATTCAATAAACGTTTAAAAGACGAAGCTACAGTCCATTTCCCAGAGTTTTTCCTGCAACACTTCACTTGTTTTTAGGTTCAGTGATACAGATTTGCTTCACACTCGAGTCTGTTTATCTCAAACTGAGCATCTGTAAACTTATTTCCAGACCATGAACACTCACCAACAGACGCTTCATTCTAGTTTAGAGAAAGTTTATTTTAAGAAAACTCTTCAAGTAAAACGATCTTGCTGCACGGACAGATCATTTCGCTACGTTTAAGTCATTTTCTGATAGATTTAAAGGTTGTATAGAGGATTTTCCAAGGAACGAGAAATCCAGCGACTGTTTGTCCTTTTTCAAATGTTGCGCATGCGTGAAACCACCCCCCTCCCCTACAGCTCCTACGTAGAAACACCTCCTCCCTCCTCCTCTTTACGCCAGAAACAGGTTTGTTTACAGCCGGTGCTGCACATGACTTGTAAACAACTAACTACAGTGTTGGTTAGACAAGACGGAGAAGTGAGGAAGCAGGGGAGAGGGAGCAGGGGGAAAGGGGTGCAGAGAAAGGTTGCGCGGAGATTCAGTGCGAATGAACTAGCTACAACACGCAGCAGCAAGCGGACTCTTTCTTTGCCTTGAAAATTACGTTTTCAGACATAGGATATCGCTTTCGTGTCCTGAAAAACGTTTGTGTAGCTCTTGGAAATAAAGTACGTTTTCATAATAAGCAGAAGTTTCCTGTCCAGGAGTAATTTGTGGACCAGTGGTTCAGTCTTTAGACCCTGCGTCTGCTTCAGTCGCGCCATCGCTGGAATGAATCTTCAAGAATCACCTTAGTTTGGCTTCGCTGCTTTTCCCCTTGTCTTCTTCTTTCAGCGACCTCAAAAACGGACTTTCTTTTGCGGCGAACTGCTCCTGGATTCTTGTCGCCATTGCAACAAACTTTGTGCGAACTGCGAGGAAGATATAGGTCAAAAAAAGCCGCTAAGAACTGTTGCGTTGGTGGAGTAAACAGCGTCTGTGCGTCTTGCGTCTGTGGACTGCGTGACAGTCGTACGTAAACCACGTACCGGCGGCGCGCAGGCAAGTCAGTTACACTAGAAACGTAGGGAGTTTGATTGACAGCCTGTCAGCTCACAGATAACGAGGCAGTGTCGTTATCTATTGGCAAATGTTTAGCCCCACCACGTCCAGAGTTGATGAATTTTTATTCTCTTTTTTTTTGGTCATCATAATTACAAGGCGACTGCATCTCTATAATCTATCATTGACAATTTGAAACAAAAAAAATCCTCCATACAACCTTTAAGTGTTTGTAGACCTCGGAGGATTGGTGTTTGAGAGTCACGCCTCGTAACAAGAAAGTTCTGGAGTTCTTTAGTAATTCCCTTTTTGTTTGTAAAGCGTCTGTGAGTGTCCAAAAAAGCGTCTGTGTTATTATTATTAGATCCCCGGGCCTTTCTGTGTGGAGTTTGCATGTTCTCCTCGTGTGTGGGTGGGTTTCCTTTGGGTATTCCCGTTTCGCCATCAACCTAAAACAAGCACAAAAGGTCAAATCCTCTGATCGCTGCCTCTGAGGAGACGATTACGGGTCAAACATCCCCACAAAGACAACAGAGTTTACCTTAAACGTGGGTGGCTTGTTTCTGTGGAGATGTCATTAAGATCGAATGAGCTGGGGCTGGTTTTTGTTTCCACTTTTACAGATTTCAGGATTAATCTGCGACCTAAAATAGGATGATCAGAATTTAAAAGTAAAAAACTGGGATTTTTTGGTGGTTGGTAGGAAGACCTGGTTTAGACCTAGTTTAGTTCTGGTTTAGACCTAGTTTAGACCTGGTTTAGACCTAGTTTAGTCCTGGTTTAGACCTAGTTTAGACCTGGTTTAGACCTGGTTTAGACCTAGTTTAGTCCTGGTTTAGACCTAGTTTAGACCTGGTTTAGACCTGGTTTAGACCTAGTTTAGTCCTGGTTTAGACCTAGTTTAGACCTGGTTTAGACCTGGTTTAGACCTAGTTTAGTCCTGGTTTAGACCTAGTTTAGTCCTGGTTTAGACTAGTTTAGACCTGTTTAGACTTTAGACTATTTTTAGACCTAGTTTAGACCTGGTTTAGACCTGGTTTAGTTTAGTCCTGGTTTAGACCTAGTTTAGACCTGGTTAGAGTTTAGACCTGGTTTAGACCTGGTTTAGACCTAGTTTAGTCCTGGTTTAGACCTAGTTTAGACCTGGTTTAGACCTGGTTTAGACCTAGTTTAGTCCTGGTTTAGACCTAGTTTAGTCCTGGTTTAGACCTAGTTTAGACCTGGTTTAGACCTAGTTTACTCCTCATTTAGACCTAGTTTAGACCTGGTTTAGACCTGGTTTAGACCTAGTTTAGTCCTGGTTTAGACCTAGTTTAGACCTGGTTTAGTTCTGGTTTAGACCTAGTTTAGACCTGGTTTAGACCTAGTTTAGACCTGGTTTAGACCTAGTTTAGACCTGGTTTAGTCCTGGTTTAGACCTGGTTCAGACCTAGTTTAGTCCTGGTTTAGACCTAGTTTAGACCTGGTTTAGACCTAGTTTACTCCTGATTTAGACCTAGTTTAGACCTGGTTTAGTCCTGGTTTAGACCTAGTTTAGACCTGGTTTAGACCTAGTTTACTCCTGGTTTAGACCTAGTTTAGACCTGGTTTAGTCCTGGTTTAGACCTAGTTTAGACCTGGTTTAGACCTAGTTTACTCCTGGTTTAGACCTAGTTTAGACCTGGTTTAGTCCTGGTTTAGACCTAGTTTAGACCTAGTTTAGACCTGGTTTAGTCCTGGTTTAGACCTAGTTTAGTCCTGGTTTAGACCTAGTTTAGACCTGGTTTAGACCTAGTTTACTCCTGATTTAGACCTAGTTTAGACCTGGTTTAGTCCTGGTTTAGACCTAGTTTAGACCTGGTTTAGACCTAGTTTACTCCTGGTTTAGACCTAGTTTAGACCTGGTTTAGTCCTGGTTTAGACCTAGTTTAGACCTAGTTTAGACCTAGTTTACTCCTGGTTTAGACCTAGTTTAGACCTGGTTTAGTCCTGGTTTAGACCTAGTTTAGACCTAGTTTAGACCTGGTTTAGTCCTGGTTTAGACCTAGTTTAGTCCTGGTTTAGACCTAGTTTAGTCCTGGTTTAGCAGCTCTATCTTCCTGTTTCCCCAAAAGATCTCATCCCACAAACACATAAAAATTACTTGAAAGATAAAGAAAAAATCTATCTATCTATATCTGTATATATATATTTTTTTCATACACATAATTTGAGACTTTTTATGTCAAAAATCAGCTGGTTTCACTTCGTGGAAACTGTCTGACCTCGCAGCATTAGGATTCGTTCGTGGAGTCCAACTAATCACCGGCACAAAAGCAAACAAAGCAGAGAGTGAACATCCTCGATCTGGGGAATCGTCGTCAACACAGAATGTCTGTCTTCGTCTACATCCATCTCTTTGTTTACTGTTGTGTTGTTTCACAAAAGGGACACAGACAGACGCCACGAGTTTGACGTCATGACTTCACAGCTCTTCACTGATTGGCCGGTGTGCGCTCTACAACTTACAGGATTCTTACGGATCTTCTAGTGCAGGGGTCGGCAACCCAAAATGTTCAAAGAGCCATATTGGCCCAAAAAAACAAAAAACATGCCTGCCTGGAGCCGCAAAAAATTAAAAGCCTTATATAAGCCTAATATGAAGGCAACATAGGCTGTCAGTGTATTAGTTATATAAACCTACTATTAAAATGACTAAGTCGGCTACAAATACAAAATGAGCATCATGATTACACAAACCCCTTTTGCGACTCGCTCATACTCGCTGCGCCGCCTGTAGACCGACGTTTACCTGTTGCTTTGACGACGATGATGGAAGTATTCAGAGCAGCAGTCGCATTTCTTCTGATCGTGCAGGAGCATTCATAAAACAGCAGCATGTAGAACTTTCTACGCAACATCAGCCCAGAGCAGAAGCTCTGAGCTCGGGCAGCAGCGCAAAATACACGGGAGCAGTCAGCGCGCAGCTCCTCAAGACGGGGCTGGGGGTCCAGTGTTGGTCAGATGGTCCAGGAGGTTTCGTCCTCCGTGTCCTGGTTCCAGATGGGGGCGGGGGCGAGCAAGACCAGCGTGCAAAGGACTGGGTCCGAGCGGTTCCGCGTCGTCCTCTGTGCGCTGGTTCTGTGCGGGAAAAGCGAGAATGCGCTGTGGACTACAGGTCCAGGCGGGCTGCTCCGGTCCTCCACGCTCGACCGCGGCCTGGTTCCGAGGTGGTGCAAAGCATCCGGACAGAAGCATGAATCCAGTTTGGTTCATTATATGTTGTTCTGAGCGTCCGTCTGCGCACGTGTTTTTTTTTTTTTTTTTCGGGGGGGGAAAACGCTTCTCAGGTGGAGGCACCGGACACCACCCCCCGCTTCAGCTCATCTGTTTGTTCTGCTGAAACACTTTTCCTATGTTTGCGTTTGCACACAGCTGATGGATCAGATCCATGACCAGAGATGAACGAGGGTTTTACCCCTAAAGAAACCAGATTAAAACAACAACAAAAAAATCATTCCTTTTCCATTTTCACTCATTTTTGAAAAAGCTCCAGGGAGCCACTAGGGGAGTGCTAAAGAGCCGCATGCGGCTCCGGAGCCGCGGGTTGCCGACCCCTGTTCTAGTGTATTCTGATTCCTGACCGAGTCGCTGGAGAGAAATGAGATTGAGCCGAGGCACTAGGTGAAATGAAGACAATGATGTAAAAAATCTGTACTGCATAAAAATATGTGTTTTTGTGTTTGTTTTTTTTACGGTGAACATTTTTGTCACGAAGGAGCAAAGGTGTGAGTATTTTTAAAGTTCTTGCACGAGGTTTAAAACTTGGATAAATCACTGGTTTTGGTTAAATCCGCTGGGACAGGGGACACAGGCTTCAAACTTTGGACTGTCCCGGGTAAAAAAAAAAAAACTAAAAGCGTCACAAAACGTACGATTCATTTGATCGTTTGATAGTTCAGCAGCGGCCGACTTCGCTGTCTCTGAGTTTTACTACAGAACACGAATCTCCTCTGGCAGAAAAGTGACCCGGCGCAGCTTTACAAATCTCCAAATGTAGGTCAAAATATTAAACTAACAACAAAAAAAATAAATCAAGCAGAAACAGCTTTGCGGAGAGGAAGGAAACGGGAGACGAGTGAGTGAACGCAGCTGTTGTATTCATCAGGCGTCTGCTTCTCGTACAATAAGTCTTCGGGTGGATCACATTTCGCACGTGTTTAAAAGTACAGTGTGGATGTAGTACTTCTGATTGGTCTGAGTGTACATTTACAGAGGATTGGGACGGGGCGGGGGGCGAGGGGACGGTGGTTTAACCTCTGCTGCTCCTCCACCTGGTTCCCATTGGGGCAGAGGGGGGGTCAGTCGTTCCTGTAAGTCCAAATGGGAGACAGGACTCTAAACACGACGAGGAGGAACGGCGCGGGGGTCAAGACCGGAGACACGAAGCGAAGCGAAGCTGGGAGCAATCAGGAAGAAATAATGAAACTTTTGCTGATAATAACTGTAATCCTGATGTGTTCTTAATTACGAAAACATACGACGTGACGGCTCAAGTGTTTACGTTACGCGGAGAGGTTTGCACGTTCTTCCCGTTCTCCGGTTTCTCCCGTCGACCCAAAACACGCGGCATATGGAAAACGGTGCGTGGAGAGTCAGCACTGAAAGCCTGCAGGGGGCGCTGTCAGTGGAACAGATCAATGGACAAACACACAAGATGGAGAGAGAGAGAAAGACTCTGCCTACGAGAGACAGAAAACCTCAGACTGACAGTAAACCATAGACATAGAACGGTAGATCTCAGAATACTGGTCAGAGATTCATCAACATCTGCAAAATGTTTTGTCATTTGTTTTCCCCGTCATTTGAAGCTTTTTATTTTGGTAACCAGTGTTGGGAGGAACGTGTTATAAAAGTTATGAATTACTGTACTGTGTTGCTTTTTGCTATAACGCAGTAATGCGGCATTACAGGAAAAAATGGTAATGGTTGTCTAGATGATACAGAATGATTCTGGTGAGTCTGGGTCGACGAGTTCGTTCAAATGCGAGGACAGGAAATTGCGTCCTCGGCGCCGAGTCGCTCGATTGGTCCAATATGGCCGACCTCCTGTTGGTTGCCTAGCAACCGCGTAATATATTTTTTTGTTTGGAACGACCAGACCTATCCACCACCCGAATTTCGTTTGTCTACGACAAAGTTGATTTTTCGGGTATAGCCATAGGCGCAATGTATTTGATTTTGCAGGGGGCGCTGTCGAGCCATTTTTTTGAGTTTTTTGATGTGGAGAATTTGTAAATTCCTATTTTGGCGATCTTGAATTTTGTGCAAAATTTCGTGAGTTTTCGTCAGGGGGAAGTGTGTGAACTGTGCTCAGGGGGGGAGAAAAATAATAATAAGAAGAAGAAAAACCAGAACAATAACAATATAACAATACCTATGGTGGCACATGTATATATCATTGGAAAGGGCTCGCGTCCAGTAACGCACCCGTGTGGTCCATTGTCAATGACGAGCGCGTTGTGCTCGTCATTGACCTCTTCGATTACTCACATACCCAATGCACGTTTTTGGCGTTTACGAGAGTTAACGATTACAATTATGCCGCTGACGCGGCCCATGGTCAATGCCACCGTGCCATGTCAGCGGGCACCAGTCACTGGCATGTGAGTGTGTGTTTGGAAAGGGGAGAGCGCTTCGCGCTCTGTTGCGTGCGCTGCTGAACAGTAACAATAGGCCCTACGCCACCCATGGCCTAATAATAATACATTTTATTTATATTGCACTTTACATAAAATAATCTCAAAGTGCTACAGGTAAAAACAATAATATAAAAAAATGCATCAGCAAACAGTGGATCAAGCTAAAACTATTGCAGGAATTAATAAGATAAAACAAGAATAAAATACAATTAACAAAAGGCTTTAGTAAAAAGATACGTTTTAAGATTTTGTTTAAAAACAGAAATAGACTGTGGGGCCTCAGGTGGGCGGGGAGATGATTCCAAAGCCTTGGAGCTGCAGAGGAGGAGGCCCCATCACCCATGGTGCAAAGTTTGGTTCTGGGGGGTCTGGGGAAGGTTGGTGGCTGCAGAGTGGAGGGAGCGTGACGGGTCTGGGGAGTTGTTAGAATAACTGTATATATATTATCCCATATTTGCTATATTTGCTATGTACCATTCTTTGTGTATTTGAATAATCTTTTGTGCTTGGAAACTGTCTGCAGTCATGTGTGAGCAACGGCGATTCAGCCCTCGGAGCCTGGGAGCAGACGACTTTCAAGGCTGCACGGAGAAAGCTGTGTCTGAAAGCTAAACGAAACAGATGCACCTGCTGTTGATAACACATATTTGTTATCATTTGTATGTCTGGTGTCTCTGTTTCACCCCTCTCCCTGAGAGCGGACGTATTGTAACTAGGGATCCTCTTAAGACAATAAAAAGAGGAGACGTAGAGAGTGCAACCAGAGCGGGTCGAGACTGTAACGGTGAATGCACTCTCTGTCCGCCCTCCTCATGAGAAAACGATTCTAATCTCTTGTCTTTCTTCTTGTTTTTACAGTGTTTAGGTGGGTTTAACCTGACTCAGTGTTGGTGGCTGCAGAGCGGAGGGAGCGTGAGGGGGTCTGGGGAGTGAGGAGTTCCTTAAGGTCCTGGGGGGAGAGACCGTGGATGCACTGGTGAGTGAGGAGGGAGACCTTGTACTCGGGAGCCAGTGAAGGGATTTCAGGATGGGGGTGATGTGGTCAAATTTTCGCCCCCTCATCAGGATCCTGGCAGTGCAGTTCTGGATGCTCCTGCCAGGGATCCCGATGAGGAGTGCGTAACAGTCGTCCAGCCTGGAGGACATAAAGGCGTGGACGAGCTTCTCTGCGTCTGCCAGGGAGAGAGTTGGACGGAGTTTTGCGATGTTCCTGAGGTGGTAGAATGACGTCTTACAGAGGTGTTTGATGTGTGTGTCAAAGGTGAGTTGTGAGTCCATTTTGACACCCAGGATCATGTTTTTAAAAGGACATTAACACTAGACACAGACCCCCACACTCAACTTCCCGACATTACGCCTGTCAGAAAAACTAGAAGAAAAGTGTAGAGAGGCATGAATTGTCATTTGTTTGGGTAAAATACAGAAAAGCTGCTTAACTCTTTCCCCCATGAAGACGACATTTGACGACCCCCCTGAACCTTTAATGACGACTTTTGACTCCTCCGCTGTTTCACTAAAGACGAGATTTGACGACCTTTAGAAACGGCTCGGTTTTTCACATTTAAACAGAGACTGTGATAGGTGGAGCCACTACAACCCACACTAGACTGACCAATAGGATTCAAGGATATGTTTTCACCGATTTTTTCCGAAGTTAATCGAAATAGTGACGATTGTAGCTTCCGGAAAAAACAACACGAAACACGTGCAATGGAAAGATCGCGGCGCTGCGGCGCACAGTTTTAGAAATAATGAGGAGCGGACGTATTTTATGGATAAGTTTAGAGAAAGTGACTTTTATAGATTTCAAAGTGATGATGTTGAAGTTGATTATAAAGTGGAAAACAGCGACAGCGACGGACTTTCGGGGAGAAGGTGAGATGCCGCTGATGCGTCTGTGTGGAGTCCTGCGATGTCCAAACAAACTATCTGAGCTTTATACTCGATTATGAACCAAAATTGCCCTGAAATCTGGATGTTGCCCAGGTTAGTCCTTTAAAATATTTCAGTCTTTTTTTCCAAGATGCGATGTATAACAGAATCGCTACAGAAAAAACGCTTATGTGGAGCTCTGCACTCGAGAAAATAACCAAGATGACAAATACTGGACACACACTGACGGGGAAGAGTTTTATTATTATATTATTATATTATAATAAGCTAAATTAGTTGAATAATAAAATAAGTTGAATAAGTTAAATGAGTTGAATAAGTTAAATGGAAAAAAATGAATTAGGTGCACACAGGTGAACAACAGGTAAAAACAGGTGAACACTTGGCTTTACTGTATCTGGTGATATGAAATCTGTTTAAATACTTTGACAAAGTATATATATATATATTTTTTTTTAATGAATATAGTCTCAGAACATGCAGATATCAGATGCTGAATGTAGTTTTTTGTTTTCGAGTTTGCACCTGACCAGGTAAACTCTCATTTTCAGTGAGCTGTTATAAACCTGTAAATGAGTTGAATCACATTTAAACATCCATAAATGAAGAGTTCAGAGTCTAAAGTTTCCAGAGATACAAATATGTCTGTGTTACAATTAAGTTCATGAGTGTAAAAATCATTTATAATCACTCGTGGAAGTCTGTTTTCTTTTATGCAGTTATGCTCTATGTTTAGCCCTAGTAACACATGTATGGGTTGTTCCTAGTCGGCGTCCAGGGGGAAAGAGTTAAAAAACAACCAAAACACAAAGAAAATGTGATTATACTGGCTCCGAGTGCAGAACAGTTTTCCTTAATTACGCGTTTGTTTCTCAAGTTTATTATTACTAACCACAAACTGAGAGTCTCCCAGTTTTTAATTTTGAAATCCTGGTCATCTGGGGGAGAGAGACTTTCTGGAGTCTGTACCCTGTGCTGTACCTGAACACATATTTTAGGTGAACGTGAACTGAACACAGTGTATTTCTGCCTGATGAGAACATGTGAACGTCTTCATTCTGGCGTCTGTGAACAGCACGAGCTTCTGTTGAAGTTTGTTCTACATAAGGTGCCAGATTTCGGCTTCGAAAATCTGGCTAAACACAATATGCGTTTAATATTTAGTGGAAAAACATTCAATCTGGCAACAACACGAGACAAAACACTCGTCGCTCTATTGCACATGTCTCCTGCAGAAAGAGCCTCTGTCCTGTCTCTGTCATCAGTGTTGGGAGGGCGACTTTTAAAATGTAATCCCCTACAGATTACAGATTACATTCCCCAAAATGTAGTTTGTAACATGATCCATTAAATTACTGAAAGTGAGTAATGTAATCTGATTACTTTGGATTACTTGATTTGCCGTAGAGAAGCAAAGACGAGGAAATCTTCACATAAGAAGTTTTGTCTGATAAAAGAAAATAAAAAGTCCAGACTTTACTGAACCAAATTAAAAATATTATTGATAGAAGAAGAGGAGACACGTCCACACGGTTTAGTCCTGTTAAATCCTGTTTGAGACATAGTTTAGTCCTGGTTTAGACCTGGTTTAGTCCTGGTTTAGACCTGGTTTAGACCTGGTTTAGTCCTGGTTTAGACCTGGTTTAGACCTGGTTTAGACCTGGTTTAGACCTGGTTTAGACCTGGTTTAGTCCTGGTTTAGTCCTGGTTTAGACCTGGTTTAGACCTGGTTTAGTCCTGGTTTAGTCCTGTTTAGTCCTGGTTTAGACCTGGTTTAGACCTGGTTTAGACCTGGTTTTAGACCTGGTTTAGACCTGGTTTAGACCTGGTTTAGTCCTGGTTTAGACCTGGTTTAGTCCTGGTTTAGACTGGTTTAGCCTGGTTTAGACCTGGTTTAGACCTGGTTTTAGACCTGGTTTAGACCTGGTTTAGACCTGGTTTAGACCTGGTTTAGTCCTGGTTTAGACCCTGGTTTAGTCCTGGTTTAGTCCTGGTTTAGACCTGGTTTTAGTCCTGGTTTAGACCTGGTTTAGTCCTGGTTAGACCTGGTTTAGACCTGGTTTAGACCTGGTTTAGTCCTGGTTTTAGTCCTGGTTTAGTCCTGGTTTAGACCTGTTCCTGGTTTAGCCTGGTTTAGACCTGGTTTAGTCCTGGTTTAGTCCTGGTTTAGACCTGGTTTAGTCGTTTAGTCCTGGTTTAGACCTGTCCTGGTTTTAGTTCCTGGTTTAGACCTGGTTTAGTCCTGGTTTAGTCCTGGTTTAGTCACCTGGTTTAGACCTGGTTTAGTAGACCTGGTTTAGTCCTGTTTAGTTTAGACCTGGTTTAGTCCTGGTTTAGACCTGGTTTAGTCCTGGTTTAGTCCTGGTTTAGTCCTGGTTTAGACCTGGTTTAGTCCTGGTTTAGTCCTGGTTTAGTCCTGGTTTAGACCTGGTTTAGTGTCCGACAATGAGTGGAATTACCGAAAAAAGAAAAATAATAAATAAAATGTGAAAACAGGAAAATCCCTCCATGTAATCCATTTATTTCAACAAAGTAACTGTAATCCAATTACCACTCACTGAAACAGTAACTGTAACTGAATACAGTTACTCATCATTTGTACTCTGATTACATAACTCTGGTACATGTAATCTGTTACTCCCCAACACTGTGTATCATGTCAGTGTCTTGTAGACTTGGTGTATGGATCAGGTATGAAGTTTGAGACACTCAGCTGCATTCAACACATACGAGTCATTAAGACGAATCCCACTCACTCATGTTCATTAAGGCTGCGTTCACACTGCACCTGAAGTGACCCAAATCCGATTTTTTGGCCCCTGTGCTCCTGTATCTGATCTTTTAATGTCAGTCTGAACCACACAGATCCGATTTTTTCAAATGTGACCCAGGACAACTTGGATATGTGCTCCTGAAACTGATACATATCTGATCTTTTGACATGTGACTTCAGTCTGAACGGGCCAAAGTGCATTCATCCACCTACACGTTATCAACAAGACACAAAACGTCACTATTTCTGCGCTGAAGTAGGAGAAAATTGTTAATGAAACTCTGTGTGACTGAAGTGAAGCACATCACCACTCACCACTCTTGGCTCCGTCTCCACATCCACAACGTTCCTTTCAACGGACTGAACCACAAACACACCAAAAACCTCGTCCTTCTCCTTCTCAATCTCCTCCTTAAAACAAGTAAAGTTGTTCATGTTCTGGCTCCGGTACGAGAGGAACTTTAAAATCTCCAGGTGCTCGATGCTGCGTCCATGTTTGGACAACTTCTGTAAACACAGAGACGCTCGCTGAGGTTGACGTCGTCGTGTCTCCAGTGTCACATGTGGGACACTTTCGGGACATTTAACGTTCACACTGGAGTCACATACAAGTCACATTTAATTGATAATGTGAACGAAATCGCGAAAACATCGGATTTCACAAAAAAATCAGAATTGAGCGTTAAGCCCTGCAGTCTGAACGTCGCCTTAGCCTCAGAACTTATTTTATCATATGGAGATAAACAGTTTTAGTGCTGACAACAGAGCGACGCTTTCTGCACTCAGGCTGCGGCGCATCCACTGCCTCAATAAACGAATCGTCCGTCTGTAGTGTCGGGGTGAAGCTGCAGCTGCTCCTCGTGTGACTGAACCAATAGAAACACTTTTTATCAGCAAAACGTATTATTATGATGAACTGGAAGGAACGCAAACATAAATGCTTCGAGACAGACAATTGGTACAAAGATTTTTTGGATTTAATTTCTATGGAGCAGGCGGCTCAATCGTTGGACACAAAAAACAAACGGACTGATGACCTATGGACTGTGGCAAAAACCCTATTTGGACAAAGCACAGGTAAAATAAGAACAACATAACTCTTGACATGTCAAAATATATGTGGTATGTAAATGTTTGTGTCACTGCATTGAGAAACTCTGTACTGCACCCTCCTCCCCCCTCCCCCTCCCTTTTTTTTTTTTTTTTTTTTTTGGGGGGGGGGTATTTATTATGTTATTATTATTATTAGTTAATTATTATTGAATTATTATGATTATGATTATTTATGCATTATTATTATTTATTTTATTAATTTGTTTTTATTATTTATTATTATTTAAGATTTATGTACTTATTATTTATTATTATTATTATTATTATTATTATTATTATTACTTATTATTAATTTTATTTTAACTTATTATTATTATTGTTATATTTATTAATATATTATTATTTTATTTATTATTATTATATTATTATTATTATTATTATTATTATTTATTTTATTCATTTATTTATTTATTTTGTGTTTAGTTAAGTCTGTCTTATTGTGGATGTGACAAATTATAAAAAAATAAAATAAAATAAAATAAAATAGAAACACTGAGGAAATGCTGTTTCTTAAAGTCTCAGGTGAACCTTGGATGGATGAGGAGTCAAAATTTGATGTGAAAATGAAATCTAACACACAGTTTCATTGTTAAAACTGAAATGAAAAAAGATAATTTAATTTTTTGAAACTATGAACGAACTATTAACTATAAGTGATTATGAACAATGAACAAACTAGATAATCTGTGTGTCATTCGTTCATTCGTTTTACAATATAAAACCAAAAATATATTCATTATTTGTCTCCAAAACCAAAATGAAAAAACAGATAATGATTTGTTTTTTCAGTTTTCGATTTTGTGTTTAAATGGAAAAAAAAAAAACAGATAACGGTCGTTTACATGACTTCAGTGACTGAGATGTCGGACTTTTGCGCTGCATACGGACTGAACCAGGACTGATCCAGGACTAGACTGAGACCGGGACCAGACCAGACCAGGACTGATGAGGTCTGAGGACAGAGACTGACAGACCAGGACCAGACGGGACAGACCAGGATCCAGACTCAGAGACTGACCAGGAGACCAGAGACCAGACCAGACCGACTGAGACTGAGATCAGAACTGAGACCGACTGAGACCAGATGAGACCGGAGACCAGACCAGGGGGAGACCGGGAAAAGACCGACCAGACCAGAGAACCGGACCGGACAAGACGAGACTGAGACCGGACCAGACCGGGACTGAGACAGAACTGAGACCGGACCAGGGCGGACCGAGACTCAGATACTGAGAACAGAACC